>NW_027108701.1:210789-243954 GCF_000696795.3 Halyomorpha halys | reverse complement strand
TCAACAATATCTATTATAGATCCACCTCCTCAACAATATCTATTATAGATCCACCTCCTCAACAATATCTATTATAGATCCACCTCCTCAACAATCAATCTTTGTATGCTTTTAAATAATAAATATCCAAACATATTTGGACAAATATGTTTCTTTTATCTTATATTGTTATTATATTATCCTGGGATATGCTGATGATCTCGACACTAATGGTAGATTAAAAGCTGTATTGGAAGAGGGCCATTCTTGTTCTTGATGATGCTGCCAGGAAGCTGGGACTTGTTGTTAATACCAACAAAATTTAATATATGATTGCTGGTCAACAAAGAAGTTTTAATGAATATTTTGTCCACATTGGTCATTATTCTTTGAAATGAGTTGAGAGTTTGTGAACTAACATCAATATGTTGTGATAAATACCACCAATGACGGTTCGGCAGAGATAAGGAGACGAATAGCATCGGCCAATAGGTGTTATTTTGGATTGCGTTGGCACTTAGGTAGTAGCTTATTATCAAGATCTACAAAAACTAAATTATATAAAATGCTAAATTGACCAATGCTGATTTATGCTTCAGAATCTTGGCCACTTTCGAAGTCTGATGAAAGGGATCTCCAAACATTTAAGTGAAAGATGCTCAGACCCATCTACGGCTCTGTAAAGGATGGTTCAGCTTGGAGAAGACGCATGAACGCTGCTTTAGTTATTGTGATGAAAAAATGGGTAACCTGTTATCACTCAAGCAAACAAAATGTAAATTTTAAAAAAAAGTTTGAATTTAGTTATTCTGCAGTTGGATCAAATTTCTTGGACAGGGAAAATTTAACAAACATTTTTGAATGTTGCTGATTAAGAACTAATTGCGTTTCTTTACTCTAGACAAGATTCATCATTGAAAAAAAAAAATCTGACAATGGATTATAGTATTCTACTTCTGTTTCTTGCTTTACTTCACCAAAAAAAAATATATATATATATTTTTAAGCAAATCAAAATTTTTAAAAATCAGTTTTTTTGGAATCTTTAGTGATCACAGAATATATTAATACCCAAAATATATTTTTAGTCGTATTTATCTGACATTTGAAAAACACAGGCCACGAGACCGGTTTCATTTCCTAAAATACATGTAAACTTGATATACATTTAATGTTTAGGGTTAATGTGATGCTGTATTGAGCTCATCTTTTAAGGGTCCCCAATCGATTATTGGAAAAAAGATTTTGGGTTTACAGTGAAATTCAGATGTTTTTATGTTGTGATAAATATGTTAAGTTTATGAGAATTATTATTATTATTGCCACAACAGACTATGGAGGTCCAAGGCCTTGCGCAATGTACTAAGGAAATCCATCGCATATTTCCTGACGTGGTTTTTTTCATAGGGTGGGTTTGTCACTCCCATGCCTTTTTTTTGTGAGTTCCGGGCTCACAGTTCCCCGGGGAGGGGGGTGGGCCTAATGTATAAGGAATAATTATGAACAATTTGAGAAGACATTTTTCATGGCACAGATTTTAGTCTGTTAAGTAACATTATTGTATAATTATAATTAGATTAACACTTTTTCTTTTAGATATCTATTGTTATTATCTTGGTACCAGATAAACTTATCTTTTTTATATATATATATATATTTTTTTTAAGTTAACATTTTACATCCATTTTTATAAAATATATGACATTTATTTTTAGTTGAGGAATGAAGAACTAAGGAGAGTAAATGCTGAAAATAGAATTATTGGTTTGGAATCGAAACTTGTCTCCTCAAATGAAAAAATATTGGAACTTGAAGAAATTATACTATCGCTAAAAAAAACTTGTGAGGTATTTTTTAATATATACTTATACTGAATATTTAGAGATTTTAACATCTTGACGGTCATAAGCTCCAGTATGCAGGATGAATTTTTTTTTATATAATGGACATTGGTCTTGTAATAAGGAACAACACTTGAAATATGTTTAAAAAAAAAAATAGATGAGAAAAAGTTAATATTTTTCCTTTCATTAGATACAATAAAATATAAGTCGTCACTTATAAAATCATTTATATAAACTAATAACAAACCATATATCCAAACTGGGCTATCTAAATTCGTCAGTAAAAACAAATCAAAAACGTCACTACATATTTAATAGTATAAAAGAAACAAAGACTATTTATCCTATTGTGAAGATAGGTATCCTGCCCTAAGTATAAGGTTTTGTGTTACATGTATAAAAAGAAGTTTAAGATCCAATCGTCAGGATATTGACAGAAATTCATACAAATAATTTTGGCTAATATTATTTAGTTTTGGTATGTATCGGTTTCGCTTCTCTTGAACAGTTTGATAAAAAATGGAATCAATCCTCTAATGCCATTCTATCACAAGCTGGACAAAGCTTCTGTATATCCAAAGTTTATTTGTTTGAACCGACACTAAGAGTAATTAGATATTTACTGGGGAGTTTTTGTTGAGAAATTATTCTCAACTAAGCTATGGGGTTGCTGATCTCAAGTAATATATATAGCTCATTTTATTTACTATAAATTTTTTTTAAAAAGTATCAGAAACAAGTATATTTAATGCACAATAACCAAGTTAAAAAAAAAAATAAAATAAAAGGTATGTTTTAATGACGATAATAAGAAATACATTAAAAACATGGTTATTTACAAAAAATTAAATTATATTTTTCAATTTAATTCAAGTTGTAATAAATATTATATTGAAATACAACAATATGGCTATATAAACAAAAAATAAAATTTCTTTTTGGCAAATTCCTTGCATTTGTTTACATAATTAATAATATTATCTTAGCGAGAAAAAAAAAAAATTATATAAAAATGGCATTAATATTATCTCAGATAGTAATATTGAAGGAAACCTACCTTTCTCATGTTGAAAAAACTGCTCATAAATGTTAGATTGAAAACATTTTTCAACAGCGTTGTTCGTTCTTCCCTAAACCCAGTATCTTAAATGGGCTCTGGATGTGTTTCCTACCAAAAACTTATTTTTTGAAGAAGTTTATCGGGGGGGTGCGGTCAGCAAAGAACAACATAAATAAACAATATTTATTGACCTATATATACCTGAGTTTCAGGTCGAAACGTCGGCATAAAATAAATAAATATTGTTTTGTTTATTTATGTTGTTCTTTGCTGACCGCACCCCCCGATAAACTTCTTCAAGCATTAATCTACGGTCAACTATCTACATCTCATTAAAAAAACTTATTTTGTTTAGAACCCACTGACTAACCATTCATAGCTATCAAGTGCATATTTCTTTACCTTTTGCCATCTTGAGGAATGTAACCCAATCCAATTTAAACAGGAAAAGGCCACTTAATGAGCTCAGTATTCTAATGAAATAATTTGATTGAAAAAAAAATTTAATAACAATTATTTTTAAAAAAATCATAATTCTTTTAATGTTTAAATATTAAATTTTTGATGTTCAAATGTTCTGTATTCATTACTTTACTCTTATTTTAATATAAGAATATGACATTAACCCTTGATTTCAGGAACAAAGGAATATTTTACTTGAAAAAAGAAATATTTCATTAGAAGAAAGTTTTCAGTATAGTGAAGGAGAGACTCTAAACAGCATTATTGACATAAAATGTTCTGAACTTCAAGAAGAATTAAAGCTTCAGGGTGAAATACTGGAAGCTAAATCAAATGAAATTGAAAAACTTCTGACTGAAAAAACTAATAATGAAAGTTTAATCCAAAAATTGACTGATGAGGTAAAAATTTTGAAATTATCTGCTTCACAAGAGAAGATAACTAATTGTAATGAGTGCCAGAATATGAGAGATGAACTTGCTACTTTGAAAAAAGATTTCAGTGGAAAATGTTTGGAATTGATTAAACTACAAGAAGATTTTGACAAACAAACGTTACAATTAAAAATAATTAATAATAACAAAGCGGCAGATGAAGTTCGTATCACTGAGTTAAATGCTAATACAAATCGTTTAATAACTGAGCATAAAATGAAATGTAATGAGCTCAGAGAGGAAATACTTGCGTTAAAATGTGAAGTTTGTGAAAAAAACACTACGATCGAATATTATAAGGAAGAAGTAGGTTTCTTAAATTCTTGTATTAAAGATCGAGGAGCGGAAATGAAAACATTAGAAGACGATTATGATGTAATAAACTCCTCAAAAGATAAAGAAATTAGTCAGCTCTCTTTAACAATAGAGCATCTTAATAGAGAGGTTAGGAGGCTTGAAGATCAGCTTCAAGGCCAATACGTTAAAAATGAAAAGTTGGTTCTCTCAGCGTTTCAATGGAGGGAGAAAATGACTCAGGGAAATACTGCTAACGAAGAACTTGCCAGGGAGCTCATTTCTCTACACGAAACGTTGGAATGGAAGAACTTCAAAATGAAAGAATATTCAATGCAGATTGAACAATTTCAAAGAGAATTGAAGGATAAAAGTTTGTTGATTAAAGAGCTTCATGACAGGTTATCATTCTTTTCTGATAGAAACAAAGAATATCAGAAAGAATTGCAAATGAGTAAGAACACAATTACCCAGTTGCAATCCAGAATTGTAGAACTTGAGTTCAGCGAAAAAAAGTTGCTCCTTGAGACTTGTAAAAATAGTCGTAAAATTGGTCTTCTTGGTTCTGAACTTGAAGAGTTACAAAAAGTATTCCAAGAAAAGTTTGCTCAGATCGAATCGGAATTGGAAAGTAATCTTCTAAGAGAAAATTCTGGTGTAAAAGGCCTTTTGGACTTTGTTGATTTCTTAAAGGACACCCTGAGAAAAAATAAAAAGATGATAAAAGTACTTTCTCAAACTGTATCTAAATTTGAAAATGTTAATGCTGAGAAAACATTTGATGTCGATAGCGGTATTGAATCGAGTGGAATTTCGAAAAAAGTAAACGAGGTGTTGGAAAATAAGATATTAGAACTAGAATCCGAAATTGAAAACAATAAGTGTAAATTGCAAATATATTCTAAAAAACTGGAACAGGTCAAAGAAGAAACTAATGTAAAAGATACCATCATTTCAGAACTTAAAACCGAAATTGAAAAATTAACTAAGGAGCGTTCAGAAAAACTTGACCTAATTGACCGTCTTAAACAAAATGTTAATTTGTATGAACATGAAAAGAATATATTAGAAAAAAAACTTAAGAGTTTCTCTCTTCAGACTGGAGAAACCGCAAGGTAAGTTGTAATTTATTTTATAATTTATATCCTACATTGTTAAAAAAAATAAATTAATTAATTAAAAATTAACTGTTATTTTTAGTGTTAAAGCAGAAAATAAGGTTTTGAAAAATGATGTAATTGTTCTTGAGAAACAATTGGAGGAAGAAAGAGAAAATCTTTTAACTGTAGAAAAACAAATGAATCTTGAGGAAAAATTAGACAGTGCTTTTGAAGAAAAACTAGTAGTTCTCCAAGCAAAATTGGTAATTAAGTTTTCTTATTGTATCTTTTTTCATTTTTTAATCAGGTTTTAATAGTTGATAGTAGATCGGTATGAGGAGAAGATGGTCGAGGGTGCGGTCAGCAAAAAGCACAAATAAACAAAACTTATAAATAATTATGTGCCGTTGTTTCGACCTGAATTTTAGGCCTTCATCAGACCTGGAAAACAAAACAACACACCACCTTAATGTAGAGTAACATTAAAAGAAAAAGAAAATAATATTAAACAAACTTGGAAATATACATAAAAATTATGAATCAGATGACATTTCTGACTACACATTGTCCATTTTTAATGTTATTGTCAACAATCTTTAAAAATTTATTTAAATCATTGTGCTAAATTACAATTTCTTTTTTTTTTTAATATTCCACCTCTCTGTAATTACAAAAAAATAAATTATATATTAAAATACTATTATCCACCTTATAATAAGATAATGTTATCATGTTATTTTTGTTATTCTGCATAGACGCAGCAATTCGACGATGAAATGAAGAATGTGATGGAAGAATACTCTAGGAAAATCGAGCAACTCAAGTTAAAGGTATTTGCACTCTCAAATGTTATTGATTTAATAATTTTTTGTTTATATATTATAAATGAAACATAATATCTTCTTTTCAGATAAAAAAGGATTGTGTTCACATTGAACAATTGAGCAGTGACTTGTGGGAGACAAGTGATAGGCTAGTTCTTGCTCAGCAAGAGTCGGAAGCTCTTCGCTCTCAGCTCAGAATAACAAGACAAATGTTATCTGATCATCAGACACAAAAGAGAGGAGTGGAAGACTCTCACTCTTTTATGTGGCTCGGGTAAATTTTTTCTTACAAATTTCTATTGTAATTGATTGAGACATTAACTGTGTTTATTGATGAAAAAATTCATCTTCAGTTTCACACTTTTATAAAATAAAAATTATTTTTTCTAATACTTGTATAATTTTTTAGTGGGCTCGATGGTGCTGGTTTTATCGATGAAATGGTTACTACTGTTACTACTAAGAGAACTGTACAGGCACAGGCAGCTAGAGTTGATGAGGATGATGATAATGAAGATTTTAATCCACAGTATCTTGAAGATCTAAAAGCCGGAATATGCAGAATACCAGCAGAAAGACTTTCCTGTCCTACAGCAGGAGTAAGTATTCATTTATTTGACTTACTGATTTAACTTTCTTGATTTTTCCAAAAAATAAAGAAAAGAAAAAGAAAACTGATTATTACATCAATAGTTACCAAATATTGAATGAGATAATGCTAGCTAAAAGTGGTATGTCTGTCTTAGCAGTATTGAGTCAGAAGCAGTGCTAGTTAAAATCCAGCCTGGGTAAGTTGAAATTTATTTTGTGGTGAACCGACGGAATGAGGCTCAACCATCTCCCCCTGACTAGGATTGGTTAGCAACCTGTCATTCCTGCCCTACTTGGGGTACATTATAACATTAAAGCTCAAATAAACAAACTAACCCAATAATGTATTCATTGCTTAATTAAGTAATAATTCTTTTATCTCTGTTTATCAGTTTATTTTAATATCATAATTTTGGAGAAAAATGTATACAAAATAATTTACATGGAGAAGATTCTATTTTATTTACCATGACGAGGTGTATGGAGTTGAGCACCAATAATTTTTTATTGTAAAGTAATTCCCTGATGATATCAGAATATGCAAAAATTTGGCAAGATCAATAAATATCTATTTTAGACTACAATTGGCTTTTTGTACCACATGAATGTTGTAGTGTATAGGAAATTAATTTTTAAAGAAATGTACTTAAAACTATAGTAAACCTGACAGAATGTTTACTTTACAACCTCTTAGGTTTATTTTAATTTTTTTTATTTTATTCTTCCATATCTGATTACCATTTTAGTTCCATTTTGACGTTAAGTTTTTGTAATTACAATTAGTGTTATCTCGGTAATATAAACTTCAGTACTCCAAACACTCTAATAATTCGAACTGGCATTAAAAAAAAAAAAAAGTTACTTTTTTTTAAAGAAAACTCACCTGGCAATAACATTTTTGTTTTCAAATGAAAGTGCAAAAAGTGTAAAGGACATTTTTAATTTCCTGATCTATAGGCGGGTTATTGTAATCAACATGAAAATCGAAGGTGAAAACTTTTACATTTTCGATATCGAGTAATCTAATTCCTATGAAAGTATTCATAATATATTTTGTTTTAATTAGAAATACATACTGTATATTGTATGAATCATTTAATTATGTAAAACTAATTTAATTATTAGAGGAAATATGTATAATACAAATTTTGTTGATGTACACTTTTATTTTTGTCATATTTTAAATAAATCCATACAAAGAGTATTTTTTTAAACTTACAAATGAATAAATAATCTTATAGTTTTAGTAAATTAAATCAACTCATTATTGGGGATGTAAACAAAAAAAAAAAAATGATTTTTAAAAACCAAATTTTCAATAAAATATGTAAAATAAATAAATAAAAATAGCTATGTAGATTCATATTTTTGATTATCATAACACCATTTTTCCTAATACTTTCTGTAAACCGAACAGCCCTCTGCAGCCATTAGTTTGGATCAATGAGATTACATTGTCATTGTAATTACATTAAAATTACAAATATAAAATTGCAATTATTTAAGATTGTACTTAGTTATTGCAATTACTTTTGATCAACAAGTAATTACAATTACTTATAAATGTAATTGTATTCCTACAATTCCAAATTATATCAATTAGTTGGTAATCATAGTTAACTTAAAAAAAAAAAAAATACTTCATTTGAATCTTGTAAAAATTTAAATAATATGCCTAAATTGTACACAATCTAGTTACATTAGTGAGTATTTGTTTAAAGCTTCTTCTTCTTTGACCAACCCACATACTTTAGTGTCGGGACAGCCTGGATCGATTTCTTAAATACTCCTCTATCCAATGCCAACTTCCTGAATTCACCTAGATTGATTTTTTTTTTTTAACTGATTAAAATGAATAACTAATAGTTCACCATTTTAATTTGTTAGTTAAATTCATTATTTTGGAGCACTATGTGGCAACACTGGTAGCCTATTTCAGTTTTCTCCATTGTACTGGATGCTGATTCCCACTTTTATCCAATTTTACATTGTTGCTTGTGATAAATACAATTTTTTTTAAAAACACTCTTCTAATCCCTTTTAATAAATGTTTTAAAGGTAAGATAAGCCTTGGCCCAATTATGGTATTTCAGGGGCAGGGTAACATTTTTGGTATTTAAAAAAGGAGATTTTTTTAGAAAATTAAATTTTAAAAAGGGTCTTTTTTTTTTTCCAAACACTGCTCTACTTGCTTTTAATAAATGTTTTAATGTCTGTTATCCCCCAGTCGAACAGCCCCTCCCCGTTCTTTATACCCCCAGCGGCTCCTGGGCCAATATTGTAAACTCTGCCTTCAGCAGACCCAGCCCAACCCCTTATAATATTCCATGTGGCAAAGGAAGGGCACTAAATATGTATGTATATATGTATATATATATTTTATTAGTTTAATAGGTAGGGAAAAAACAAAAAGTATATGGGGGCGGGGGACAGGGCAGTTTGGTGTGGTTTCCTTCTAATTAAGCCCTGGATTATCTTACTTTTAAAACATTTATTAAAAGCAAATAGAGCAGTGTTTAAAAAAATTTAATTATAGCAAGCAAAATTGCAAAAATTGGATTAAACTGAGAATCGGAACCCAGTGCACTGTTTTGTTGTTTAAAGAATGATTCTTTAGGAAATCTAATTTTAAAAGATTTTATATCAGTACTGTTTTTGTTTTATTTTTTAAACACTTCTCTATTCACTTTTAGTTAATGTTTTAAAAGTAAGATAAACAAGGGCCTAATTATGGTTTTGGAGGGAGAGAGGGGCTGAGGAGGTTTCATTTCAATATTTGTTGGTGTTCAAAGAAGGATTCTTATTGTCTATCCAATTTTAAAACTATTTTATATCATATATTGTATTTTTTTTAATTTTCCAACTATTTTACAATGTTGCTTGCTGTTTTTTTTTTTTCAAAAACTGCTCTACTGCTTTTAGTAACTATTTTAAAGGTAAGATAAACAGGGGCCTAATTATTTTTGGTGTTCAAAGAAGAATTCTTATAGAAAATCCAATTTTAAAACGATTTTGTACTATTTTTTTTTTTCTTCAAGCATTGCTTTACTCGCTCTTAGTAACTTTTTTAAAGGCAAGATAAGCCTGGGTCTAATTATAATATTACAGGTGCATGGGGGCTAGGGAGATTTCCTTTTAATTATTTTTGATGTTCAAAAATGAATTCTTATGGAAACTCTAATGTCAAAACGATTTTATATCAATGATTTTTCCAACACTACTCCACATGCTCTTAGTACCTGTTTTAAAGATAACATAAACAGAGGCCTAATTATGGTATTTCACGGGGTGCACTCCTTCTAATTATATTTGGTGTTGGAAGGATTCTTATTGAAAATCCAATATTAAAACGATTTTGGAAGATCGCTGATTGGCCATTTGTAATAATAAAAGGATGATGGTCCAGGTGCAGTCAAAGAAAAACTCAGATAATGATTACTCTATTTATATTGAACCTACTTTTGCTCTACGTTGCAGGGCTTCATGAGAGCTAAAAAAGATACAAACACGTAAATGAAAAATTAAAAAGATGTACAGTGAAACATAAAAATTCAATAAGAATAATTTTTTTTAATATCTTTATTGAAATTTACAACTGTATATTATATAATACATTCAGTAAATTTTATATTAGTTAAAATGGAGTGTTACAGGCGTGTAGAGCAACTATCCATTGGTAGCACTCTAATGACAATTTACATTAGCAGATCTTGTGGCCATCTTCTTTTCAGACACCTTGGAGGATTGTCAGAAATGGAAGAGGATGCAAGATTAGAAACTAGGGGGTTTGAGTGGTTAGGGAGTTTGTAATGGAAGGAGTGATATCTGATTCAAGCTAGATCGGTTATGTAGGGAACATTAAGGTCTTTATGTATGGTTTTATTTGTAACAAAGTAAGGAGCATTGAGGATTTTGGATTGGATACAAGAGGAATTCGAAGGTTTAGTGAAGCCCCAAAACTAAACTCTATATGTCCAGATTGACCTTATTACAGTCATGTAGATCAGTCTTTTGTAATGTGTTGGAAGTTTAGACTGTTTGTCTAGTAAGAGATGTAATAGTCCAAATGATGTTCAGTTTCCTGTCTTTTCAGTCTTGTGTTGGGATTCCAGGTTAATCTTTTGTCCAAATGTAGTCCTAGGGAAGGGGATTTGTTCCACAGGGCAATAAGAATACTAAAAGGTAAAAAAAAAAATAGTATGTTTTTTTTTTCTTCCCAATTTTACAATGTTGCAATGTTACAAAATTACTATAGGTAATTTTTTTTGGAACACTGCTCTACTCTATCTTAACTGTTTTAAAGGTTCCTTATATCAGGTTGTGTAAAGATTCCTTATAATTATTTTTTATGTTCAATGGATTCCTATGGAAAATCGAAGTTTAAAACAATTTTATATCGGTGAGGTTTGTGATCTTAAGCACTCTGAAGGTGTAGATCGATTGAGAATGCTTTTTCTCATAAGAAACCATCGTTGTAATTTCGAAATATTACTACGATGATTATAACCTGTTGCTGAAATCAGGTTATGAGGTTCAAAAGTGGAAAACGTGATGTATTTTCCGTAAGCTTGTTTTAGCTTTAGGATTGACTCCGTTATGTTCTTTGTTTTGAAGTTGGCGACTTATAGAGTAGTGTATCAAGAAGTGAATTTATCGCCTTATACTTCAATCTCAACATTTTCAGCAGTATATTTTATTAAAAAAGAAAATAAATAAAAAATAAGCTGTCTGAAATTAAAATAAACAATGTATATTTCGTATCTTTCTAGATCTATGTAAATGTGATATATCTTTGACACGTCATTGGCATGCAAATGACTCACAGATCTCCTTTTAGGCTCACAACTTGCTTATTTTCAACATTGATTTATGAGATTACGTCAATCATTAGAATGTAAGGAAGATTTTGATTCAATATTCTAATGAAAGATCTGATTATGTGTCGGTTATAAAGTTATTTGCGTCTGTATTGGCAATATATCACCTCTATTTTGAATAAGTAAAGGATTTAATTGAGATCTTTGAGTATATTTTATTTGTACCTGACTCATAACAAATTGCATCAAGATGGTCATGTTCTTTAGAAATAAAAAAAAGGTAAGGTTATTATTATGGTTATTGTAAACAATAATTAGGTTAGAATTTCTTTTGAACATAAATTAATTTGAGTTTTCAATTCATCTTATATGTTTCAATAGATCAATATAAATTTATTATCAATTATGCCTGTATTTAAGAAAAATGGTTGGATATAATTTAATGGTTTTATTTACCATTAAGCAGTAATGGTACCCCTCATATTCAAACAAAACAAATGTTTAACTGTCATAATCATTCATATATATTGTAATTTCTTATCATTTTTTATAAGGAAGTAATAGATGATGGATTAATTTTTTTTTTAAACTTAAATAAAGAATTTTATTTATTGTAATATTAAATTTTCTTTATTAAAAAATTTATTAGATTATTGAATTTAATAATTGAAGAAAAGTGATCAATCAAATGAACATAATTTTATTTGTAATAATTTTATTAATGATCACTGTCTTATTATAAATTTTATTTGTCTGATGATTTTCAGAAACTGTCTTTTAATTAAGAATATGTAATCTTAATGATAATTATAATGATATTGTATACAATTAAATAAAAGTTCAATAATAATGATAAATTCTTTATTTATTCTTGATAAATTCCATTAAATTGATTTTACTTTAATAAAATAACAAAAGAAATTCAAAAAAATTAACCCTACAACCCAGGCAGTTTCGGGGGTGGGTGCATTATTTTGTTAAGAAGTACTGTTACTAAACCAACAGTTTTGCAAGGAGGTAATATGGTCAGAATCACGCTCGACTGCCAGATTTTTACCCAATTAAGGGTACCTATTTCATGAGACTGGGCAGACACCAGGAGGCTGACTTACGGATACAGTGAAATAGAAAATAATTATCTGCCACAGCCGGATTCAAACTCGGATCCTTAGTAGAGTTAGTTGCACATTGCCTTACCACCTGTCCGTAGACAGTCAAAATTATTGAATTTTCCCCTCATGTTGGATTTTGATTCAATTCACTTTTTTAGACTTAGTTTGTTCTTTTCAATTTATTATCTCTCATTCTATATAAATAAGGACATTTAAATTTTAATAATCTTGATTATTATTTTTATAATTATCTAATTGTTGATATTCATTATCGCTCAGTATTAAATTTTTTTTTTTGGTAAGGTTTTGTTTTTTAATAAAACAAAATGTGTTAGTCTCCTCTCTCTCTCACCTCTTTTCATTTTAAATTAACAAAAATGTATTATTCGGATTCTATTGAGAACTACTAAGTTACTAACAGCAGACATCACAAAAGCTGGTGGGCCCCATCATTAGACAGCATACTGGATCCACTTTTCCAATTTCCAGTCGTATCCCTCTTATAATGCATTTAAACTCAACTCCCCCCATATATCTAACCCTATACACCCATGGGGTTTAGAATAAAAAATCAAATAATAATTTCCATAAAATTACAAATTAATTATCAATCGAATATTCATATTTTAGTTTCTAATCCAAGTGGTATGTGATCATGTTTAAGTTTATTTCTAGTTTCAATGTTTCATATACATTGGCTCATGTCTTTTCTTTAAACATAAATTACCGATGTAATATTGCTTAATACATCCATACAACAATATCAACACTCCTATTACATTGAAAGAGCTTCAATGAAAATCAATTAATTTTTATTTATTTTATTCAATATAATTTTTTCTAAATAATATTAACAATGTGTACTATTTTAATGCTATACTTTAGTCATTTATATATTGACCACCTTAAACTCTGAGCACGACAGGTGTATCTGAGGGGCGCCCAGTGGTAGTTATTTTTTTGTTGTTATCTATTACCACATAAATAAATAAGTACAATAATAAGACAACAACAACAAGTACAATAATAAATGCATTATATTGCATATAAACAAATAATTGTAACTGGGTCCGACATAGGTACCTACCTACCTGTCACATTATGATAAAAGGATGTGTCTCACAGAAAAGAAATCAAACCATTTGTACTTTTTTCAAATGCTAATTGTAATTATTTTCCTTTTCAGTCGAGCCTTACTGGTGTTCCTGAAGACACATTCCAGCCACCTGCTGAGAAGCCTAGAAAGCTGAAAGGAACTGTATGATTTTTTTTTTATTTAGCTTTAATTGATGTATTTCATCTTTTGTGTAGATTTTTATAGATAGTACATGATTTGTATCAAACAAGTCAATTCATTAGGTAGAATAAAAAATATATATAAATAATTCATTAATTAGTAAAGATAAAATCCAATCAATTTGTATTTCATTGTAGTCAGCCTGATTAATCGTAGAAGGATGAAGATTAATTTTTGAATTTATTATTGATCAGCTGATTGTGGAAAACTAGATTCTAATGAAATGAAAACCAATTAAGTAGAGATGATAATATAACACACATATTTACATATTCTTTATAAATATTAAAAACATCCAATGATATTTATGTTAAATATTATCTCTCTATCTATTTACATTTTTAGTTGAAACTTTTAATAGTTATTCTTCGGGAATTGAGTGGGCAGGTGGTTGAAGGTACAGGATTTGAAGGTTGAAAGGGTATTAGAGCAACTAATGAAAGATGGAATAGGATTCCATAACAACAGATGTTATGTATAAATATATATGTATTATGATATTATTTTTCTTTTATTTGATAATTTTTGGTCACCATATTGTAAAGTTATTATATTATGCTGGCAGATAGTTAATATCTATCAATTTTTTTATTTTATTTATTGATATTTACAACTGTACTTAAAATACATCAAGTAAATTTGAAGTAATATCATAATGGTATGGTACAAGCATGTAGAGAAACTACCCATTCGTAGCACTCAAATCTATTAATTATAGACTTTAGCCAACTTGAAATGATTAATTACTAATACCTGTACTTTGTTCATGGCAAAAGTTAATATTTTCTTTACATCTAGGCTAAAATATCTCCTCAGTATATTCTGAAAGTTAAATGTACAGTGGGAACAGTGTTTAGTCTTAAAGTATTAAGTATGCTATCATCAATCTGTTACAGATAACCTACAGAAAGCCTGGTCCACCTACTCCAAGTATTAATGCAGCTAGGCACTCTCTTCCTGTGAGTCTCAGACTTTTTTCTTTTCTTGTAGAGACCATCTATTGGATATGTTTCTTACCTCTTCTGTTCATGTACGTTTTCTGGTACCTTTGTCAGGGAAATGAAAAGTTGGAGTTCAAGAAGGGACTTCGAGAACACAACTCTAACACCGGACAGGTCAGGAATAGGCTGAGCCAGCTCTTTGGATCCATGAGCATCTCGAAGACCAAAAGTGTACAGGTAAACTTTTAAGTTAATTTGGTTTAGTGAACATTATATATAGTAATAAATTCTTAATATGTTGTGTTTATTTTAATGAAATATCTAGAGGAAACATTACTTGTGTATGTATGCATATATTAGTCTATTTTAAATTTTTCAGGAATCTCCGAAAGTGAAACGGAGAAGTTTCTTCCAAAGAACATTTGGTAACCGAGAAAATATCCCGCCAAAGTGATGACTAATTTGTGATATTTTATTTTTATAATCTAATCTATGTCAAATGTTATAACTTTAACTTTTTATACATTTTATTAATCAAATTGTTTTAATAAATTATTTATTTATTCAACTTGTTATTTAACATGTGATATATACTTCTTTATGTTTTTTTATTAACACTCCTCTACAAATAGCTTTCTCCATAGGTGCTGCTTTTTGTTGTTATACTTATTGGCACAAGAAAGCAATTGATATGATTTGAGTTGTTGAAGTAAATTTTGTTTTACTAGAAACCTGTTGACCTACTTTACGCATGTTTTGGTTTTGTAACTTCATTGGAACTGACCAAATATTCATGGCCAAGAGTTAAATTATTCACTTACTAACAATAGCTTGTGATATATTCTACTAGGGGGAGGCGACTAAGCACATGAGATTACTGATTTCAATGCAACTTTTTTTGTAGATACTAAAAAATATTAACACATGTCTGAGAGTTCTTGCCAATAAACCGATGGAAGGAGTCGAGTAATATATATTTAATTTTTTATATTATTGTATTCCGTCTTTGCTCTGCATGTATTCAAAGGTTATTTTATACAAATCGATTAAATTTTTCATAAAGAATAAAAAAAGTATGTATTAAAAATTACAAAAACCAAAACACGCTTCTAGTAAAGTAGGTCAACTATTTTTCTGAAAAAATTAAGTTAGGTTTGTTTTAGTGTCTTTTGAGACTCTTAAATATGAATTTTCAAATAAATTATAAATTTTTGGCAAATATTTATTTTCTGTTGATGTTCTGTGTTCACGAAAAAAATTTACAACACCTCACAACAGTATCTTAATTAAACTTTACTATAACTATAAGAAAGTTTAATGTTCACTCTTCCAATCCATGTCAATATGTCTTAGACTTTATTCATTTATATTGGAGAAAAATTAGTTTCAAACAAAGAAAAACTTCTCAAACATATTTTTTATTTGTTATTATTTCCATTTTTATTAATTGTCTAATACCTTTTTGTAATTCTTGTTTATACTTTTCACTGTAAATCTTAATTTTAGATAACAATGAGAAGATAGTTGACCGTGGATACTTGGGGGAGTGTTCAGAGAATAACACAAATAAGTTTAAAAAAATTAGTTATTAGTGCCAACGTTTCAGCCAGAATTTCAAGTTTTCATCAGGGTTAAGAACAAAATACCAGATAACAATCAATGAATGAAAGGATATGTAGAATGATTAAAGTAAATAATTGTACAGAGTGAAAATAGATGAAAATAAAGTAATGAAAGAAGTGGTAAATAAAACATATATATAGGTAATTAAATATGTGAGTAAAATATCATAATTAATGAAATAAAAATATAAAGTTTGATAATGCAAAGAAACAAAGTAATAATAATAATTTAATTTAATAATTAAAGTTATGAAAAGAAAATATATGTAAACAGTGGAATATGTAAGTAAACAAAAAGAAACATATAAATTTAAGTTAGACAAAGAAGTAATTAGAAAATATGACAATAATTATATATATAGTGAACAAAACTAATAATGTGGGTAAGGAAGAATAGAGAAGGAGAAGGGGGTAACAAAAAGATAAAAAAAAAAAAAAGAACTAAATTTAAGACACCTGGCTTGGAAGACGACAGATATCGAAGTAAAGTTCAGTGACTTGGGTTGCAAGATTCTGAGTTAAAAAGTACATTAAAAAGAGATGACGAAACTACCGGTGGGTGAAGAATATGTATGTTACAGATAACATGGAAGAGTAACAATAAGAATTTTAAAATATTTAAAAAGAAATGTATATTTATTTAATTTTAATTTTAGTTGTTTCGTTTTTAGCCCTAATGAAGCCCTGCAAAATGTTGGCTCTCGTTAACTAGTTTACTATTTGAGTTTTTCTTTGACCACTCCCGGATCATCTTTTTAACCATCCAATAATGAATGGAAAAGAGGAACTTATTATTTAAATAGAAGTATTTTATATGTTAATTTTGCACCCCGAAATCATCTTACTGAAAAATCAAAGCTCTTTCCTATTTAGACACCAAAGGAGAAAAAGTATATTTTAAAGAAAATATATAATTTTACATATGCCGTTACTATTAGAAGCCTTTAAATCTCTAGAAATAGAGAGAAAAACATTTCTGAGAGTAAATAAGGCTTTTTATTAAAAAATTTACACAAATACCTTCATATTAATGGGAAATATTTAAGTAACAGTTATATTTCAATTATAAAATATAAATATGATGAAAACCACAAATTTATATCTAATCTATAGAAATATATATATTTAAAAATAAAATTATTAGGTAACATATGAAAACCCAGAACTTATAGCTTTGGAAAACTTTTATTTTATGATTTTGAGAAATATTCACATAGTAAGTTAGTCTAACTTAGCCAAATTTTTTTTTTATTTAAACAAACTTAATTGTTTTTATATTGTGATATGCATGCACTATTTTAAATATAAAACATCATAAAATATAATTCAAAAACAATTATTTAAAAGTTTTACTGATTTGCACAAATAGTGGCTTGGCACATCTGAAAAAAAAAGTTTTATATTTGAGGTATTCTATAGAGTGTGGTTACTTTTTGATTACCCTTTGAGACAGTATATAAAGGGACTGCTCTAGTGAAAGAAAACCTAATAGTAATATCTTTAGAACACATCCATTTCAATATAAAAACCAATTTTTATTTGGTTAGATGTGCAACCATTCAAGCAAAGCAGCGGTATACATAATTTTAAATAACCAATTTATTAATATTAGTGATTTAAATTTTAAAGCTATTTTAAAATTATACTTTGATTTTTTTAACTGTCTCAACAATTATATTATAATGATTATATTTCTTTAATCTATCATAAAGAAAAGTAAGGTAAATCAATAGAAACTCTTAAATATAATATAAAATAATTACTTGAAAGTTTATTTACATAATTT
Organism: Halyomorpha halys; assembly: GCF_000696795.3. NCBI lineage: Eukaryota > Metazoa > Arthropoda > Insecta > Hemiptera > Pentatomidae > Halyomorpha > Halyomorpha halys. The sequence continues at coordinate 225,791 of NW_027108701.1, read as the reverse complement.
TAAAGGACGAATGATTTATTAATCGTAGTATTATTCATTTTTTATAATTGTACCGACGAATCTGTATTAGCGAGATTCTTTTCAGTTTCCATAAGCCATTGCCTTGAATCAGAAACATTTTGATGCCAATAATCTGAAAAAAATTAATGTCATATAAAAGTTTAATTTACATCAGTAACAGTTCTGTCATTGATACCTCATTTTTTTTAAAATAAAAAAAAACATTTAGTATTTTATATTTTGTCTGTCTATTATAAATAGTATTCCTCTATTTTTATCTCAATTTTGCAGAGGTACATACAAGGGGTAAGGCACTGTGCTACTAACTCGAAGGACCCGGGTTTGAATCAGGCTGTGACATAATTATTATTACCGTAGCCATGAGTCACTCCTGTGGGTTCAGGAGCTCACCCAGCCTCATAAAGTGGGTACCCTTAATTGAGGAAAACCTGGCAGTCGATTATGATTCTCACCAAATCACCTCCTTACACAACTGTTGGTCTAGTAACCGTACTTACAAAGAATTCAACCCCTGACTCTTCATGTGCTAAAGCGGTACTTATTTTATTTTTTATTTCATATAACGGGTATTCATGGTGTTAGATCTAAAAAGTTTTAGCATGCATGATTGAATGCCTATCCATCATTCATAAAGTTAAAAACGTTCATTTAAAGCCAATATTGAACTTCATCAATGAATTGACTCTCAGAGAGGTATACTGGAGTAAGAATACTGAAAACTGCGATATCTGAATCACATTCAATATTATTACACAAAGGTTATGTGGGGGGAGGGAGGTAGAGCATTGAGCAATGAATTAAGTCAATATCTAATACTAATTTTTTATTTTACCAAATTTCCTTGTAATTAATTAATTATTCTAAGCATAATAAGTGTGTTCTAGCTCTTATTATTAATTCTGAATCACAGATGGTAATGCCTCATTTATATTTACCTATAAGGTCTCGTAATTTGCCATCAGTACCTCCGTATTCTTCTGGTAGAATTTCTTTTGGCACAATTGAATGTAAGGATTCATAATTAGTACCATGGATATGTATCTGGAAACATAATATTTTAAATTACTATTATGAACCATATTATTAAATTATGTTTGTTATAATTCATTATTTTATTTTTTTAAACATGTTGAATATGAATTATCCTGTTCTTAACGTGTAACTTGTTTGTTCTTCAACACAAGTAAATACATTTTATAGGTAAAGGATTTCAATAGGAAGGGTGTTTCTAAAGAGTTTAACACAAATAAAAAATGTATTTATTATTATTTTAAGTGATTATGAAAAAATTAGAAGTAAACAAGACAATAACAGAAATTTTTAACATTAAATATGCTCAAATAGAAATTTTTCATATAATAGAAAAAATATATCATCGGGCAGTCCGTAGCTCAGTGGTTAAGACACAGTCTTACCAATTTGATGTCTATTATAATGAGGCGTAGATTAAAGATTGGAGAAGTTTGTCGGTGGGTGCGGTCAGCAAAGAACAACATAAATAAACAAAACCATATTTATTTATTTTATGCCGACGTTTCGACCTGAGTTTCAGGTCTTCATCAGGGCTATAGAACAAAAGAGATAACAACAACATTTAGAGTAACATACAATTGAAAAGGAATAGTATACAAACAAATTTAGAATTATACAAAATATTGAATTAAATCACAAATGATAAAAAATTGATAACTGATAATTGAATAGTACAAAATTTTAATTGATTGATAATCGTGGAATTGTATGGTAGTAAATTGAAAACAGTGACAGATGAAATATAATATCATGTAGGTAAGAAGATATGTATAATATAAGATATGCAATTAGTGTCTAAAAAAACTGAAAAATTGAATCTACAAATTAAACATTATGACTAAATGTTATTATCTCTTTTGTTCTATAGCCCTTATGAAGACCTGAAAGTCAGGTCGAAACGTCGGCATAAAATAAATAAATATGGTTTTGTTTATTTATGTTGTTCTTTGCTGACCGCACCCACCGACAAACTTCTCCAATAATTGATGTCTATTAGCGGTGCTGGTTCGAATCCGGCCTGGGGCGTTAAATTTTTTCCTTGAATAGTGGTCCCACAAAATTAAAAATCTTAGACCACCAATCACGGTTAGGCAGTATAAGACTCCAATGGGGAGTCTTGGCCAAAAAAAATATTTCTTGACAAAAGACAGTTTAAAAGTAGTTGCAAATATGGCTGGATCATAATTTTTTTTTCATGTGGTTGTATGCTCAAAATATAATTGATTTCAGTTTGTTAACTTTGATAACTAAAATTTATATGAAAATTAATGCGATAATTATTTATTTTTAATTTAATGTTATACTGGAAAAAAACATTGTAAAGGAACATAATTAGGCCAAATAGGCTTGTTTGACAGTGAACTTAAATATAAATAGTAAATTCAGCAACCTAAAGTCAAAAAATATCTTAACTTCAAAACACCCTCAATAAAATAATAGAAGAAATCTAAAAAGAAAACATTACATTAGAGGCCTCAAAGTTAAAACTATATGGAAATCCAAAAATTTTTACTATGTAGCTGGAGCAGAAACATTTTCCACACATGCTTTAATAGTACTAAACTCAGTACTAAAACTATACAAAAATAAATAATTTCAAAAAATAAACTTTTAACAAGAGAAGACATTAGGACAATTCAATAATAGTCTTGTTGTTTACATTTAATAGGACATATAGACCAATTTTTTGCATGATAATCTTTTAAATTTCAACTGCCCGTAATAGGACAAATGTTATATTAAATTTTAATTGTATAGATGATGTTACTAAGGTTTTAACTTACCCTGTTCTTGATTTTTTGAGTCATGAAGAACCGAAATATGTTCAACACAACATCTATATAACTAGGTGAATTTATAAATTCCAAAGCTCTCAATCGTACAGGATATATCTAGAGTCAGAAAACCTATTTAAATCATCAAAAATATACAAATTTTAAGATTACATAGCTCCAGAAATAGAACTAAATTAAAAATTGTCAACTTATAAAAAGTATACCTGCCAAGACGTAACTGCTTTTTTAATTATTTGTACAGTGAGAACCTTTGCATGTCCAAGGGTTACTCCTTTCATGTCGAATATTGCCACTATACCATAAACACTTGTATCTTCAGCCTTTAGAGCCAGATCAAGAGCCATCATTCCAACTTTGAAAACATCATTTTGTTTATGGATCGACGGATCGTGAGCAGCGGTTCTAATGATAATTACCAATTGGCCATTATTGTCTCTTTTTAAGAGAGGTAAAAAAACACTGGAATAAAAATTAAACACATTTTTATCAAATTTCTCTGAAACTTCAAATCAACACTGTTTTAGGTTTTTATATACTGAATATTTGTGACGGATAACTGGAAAAGAATAATTAAAGTAGATACAGTTAAGAACGAAAAAATAAAAAATGTAATATAACTTTTATTTCCAAGTCCCATATATGTGAGGGTTTGATATTGGAATGGAAGGGTTGTGAGAATTGATGAAATCTATCTCTTTAACTACATTTGATCGTTCCTTGGACTGAGGAAAGGAAATATCACAGATATAGATGGGAAAAACTATCTTGTGTCAGATGTCTAATGAAGGGGCTCCCCGGTTATCTTGTTAGTAGTCTTCAGTTGAGTCTGAGGCTGTTTTATGTTTGTTTGCCATCTTTTTGGGCATCCTGTTGGTGTTAATGTATTAAAGTAATGTTGGAGGCTATCAAAGAATTTGATGAGCCCCATGAGATGAATTCTGTCACTGTCGGCAGTGTAAGTGTCGTATGACTAGTCAGTTTTCACTCTTTGTAAAGAAAACGCTTTACAATTTGTCTCAAAAAACTACTCTGAAACTGTTGGAGTTTCTGAGCTGTCTTGGGTGCTATGTTAGGCAGCATAGGTGCTCCGCAGAGGAAGGCCAATCTACTTTTATAAATAAGTAACTTAAGCTGGGAGAGAAAGGTTAGGAGATGTTAAAGGGACAGTATACTTTATAAATCAGTAATGTAGTAGTAGGGTATGTTAGCAGGCCTTGGTCCTAACAGCTTTAATTTCTTATTGAAGTGGCAAGCTAGTGTCAAGTGTAACACCCAGGTACATTACACTACATGCCAGTCTGTTCTCATCCTCTGCTACCCTATAGACTTTAGATGTGACTAATCTAATAATGCAATTATGTTATAATATAGCTATTATGGAGAAAAAAAACAAAACAAGGGGGAACAAAATATTATATATTTATTAATTATTTTATGGTAGTGTTTATATTTTATCTAATAAGATTAATTAATACACATCTTATAGCAACCCTATAATTTGGGCAGCATTGTTTGACAAATAAAGAATTTATCTTTATTTTACAGTTTTATAGTTCTTGTTTTTATAATAAATAAAATGGTAGCAAGGTCAGAGATCAGCCATTTTTAAAACTAGAAAAATAGATTACTGAAAACGGTGGTGATCTTAAGCAGCTTTGGATAGGTACAATTAATTTGTTCAAAATGACTAGGTGTCCATAATTAGATAATGGATATAAATTTATTATAGTAGATTATCTAATCATAAACCACCAAGAGTAAAAGTACCTAATAAAAATGCCATGAGGTCAGGATAAATACAAAGTATGCTATAATACAAAATTGGTTTTACAGACAGAAAATGGATGTAGTCCCAAGAAAATAACCTGGTCACTATTTTTATGTATTCATTAAATAAATTTAAGAGTTATTTCATGAAAAAATGATTATTCGATAGAATAATGTCGATATAATCACCATCTGTATTTATTTCTTGAAACAACTACAGGATATTTCAAACATTCATTGAAATAAAGCAATATATCTCTGAAATAATGAGGTGTGAATAGTTAATTATAGGTAGATATAAGAACATGGTCAGTAGTGCAGTGAGCAAAGATGTACAAATAAACAAAACTTATTTATTTGTACCTACGTTTTGGCCTGAATTTCAGCCCTTCATTAGGGCTGAAAAACAAAATGAGATAACAACCATAATTCAGAAAAACAGAATAAAAAAGAAATAATAAACAAACTTGGAAATATCCATAACATGAAGTAGAAAGTAGTTGATATGAAAGAAGATTAAATATAACATTGTAGAGGTAAGAATCATACAAAACAAATAATAATAAAAAAAAATAGAGTTAAATTAATTTAGAATCTAATTTTAATTAGACACTTTAGAAAACAGACAGAGTTAATTAAAGTAATAAAGAAATAAACATAATGAAGGGTACGGTAGAAAATGTAAATGATGAGTAATTAAATTTAACATAATTAAATATGTAAGTAATGTTTAAAAACATTTAAATAAACAATAAAATGTATGAAAGAAAATGACATATATATATATTACAATGGGCAAGAAAGAAAACGAAATATATGTTACAATCGATAAAAGATACACACTAATATAGATGAGAAAAAAAATAATAAGCCTCTAATCCTCATAGTTCTGAAATAATTATATCATCATTGCTATATCACAATTGTCTTCTATTAACCTGTATGATAGTTAAATTTTTTTACAAGTATTAAAAATATTATATTGAAAAACTTTTTAACCATTCGCACACATTTGTATATTTCAATATATTTTATACAGTATTAAAATAATATAATTATGTTAGATAAGTATACATATTGTTTACATAATTGCAATTTTTATGATTTTTTTATTTATAATAAATTACCAAAAAGTAACCTTTGAATGACCCAACAGCATGGTAAAATTGGTTATGGTTAGAGCATTCTTCGATAAAACTTGGGCTAGTTATTCTCTATAAAACCCTGCGTTTTCAAGAATCATATAATTCAATAGTATATTTCATGTTAACATATGGATATTATGGATGTTAACATAAGAAATGGAATTCTTACCCTATCTTCAGTAATGATTGTATTTCAGGTAACATAGGATCTCTAGTTCGGAACCATTCTGGGACCTTACTCTTGAATGTATAGAAGTCATTGATTTTCTTCTTTGTACTTTCAATATTATATTTGGTTGATCGTAGGAATCGCAAGATATTAAATGTATCTGCAATTGAAACATTAATTGCTACAGTAAATAGTAAAAATTTAATTTTTTTAAATTCTAATACAAAATAAAAATAACTACCTTCACATGCATTTAAATGTTGGTTGTTTTGCAGCCATTCTCTAATTTCATTTACACAAGTCACCCTTTTTTCTTCATTTTCATTTAAAACTTCTTCACAATACTTAAAATCATTTTCTGTTAAATTAGATATGTAATCTTTGTCTTCCATAATAGAATGATTTCATTAATAGTATTAAGTACATAAAATGTGCCTTTATAAATCCTGTTTGGATACTTAAGATGTTTGAAAAGCTTGATGAGGAGTATTCCATCAAATTTTTATCAGTAAGATATAGGTTAAAAATAATGTTTACTTCCTCATCCAATTATCGTTTGGCCTTTACCCCTTGGTATCAATGATTATTTAACAGATCTAATTAGAGAAGACAATGTAAAATTTTAATTGTGGAGACCTTAACGATGACAGTTGTGTTAATCGATACCTGGAAACATCCAAGGAAATCCCCTTATTTTAAAATTTAAATAATTGACATTATTTTAATACATCAGGTATATAGACAAATAATCATAGATTACTGATTCTGACAATGATAACCAAAGGATCAGAAACCAAAGTAATTTTGAAGACCGAAAACCGCGTCAGCAAAATAGCTTTTCAAAAATGTTAATGGGCTTAGATTAGAAGAGGATTATAAAAACAAATAAAGCTAGACAGCAAGTTTCCTTTAATTATACAAATCGACTGCCAAAATAATGAGCTCCAAGACCTTGACTGAGTGAACCGTGACGACTTCCGAAAAGAGATACAAAGCACTGATGAAGCAAGATATTCGATCAAGAAGGAATTCGTAGCAAATTTCCATACTTGAATGAGGAACTCATTCTTCTTGCAACACCCGTCGTCAGTAACAAAAATTTCTAATTTTTAACACCACTTGATTCGATTTGGAATTATATGCTAAACAATTTTGCTGAATTTATATGTGTTTCAAAATGATGAACTAACATTCATTAAAAAATACTGTAAAGTAGGTTAGTGATAAGGTTTGAGGTATTCAGGTTAATAATAGACAGAAATAATCTATCACGACCTTCATCTGAGTTTATACAACGCATACTTCTTTTATTTTTTTTTTAAGGGAAATTAATATAGTGCTCGCAATTAACGGAGTAGTGACGTCACCAGAGGTATACACGTAATGTAAAGCGGGGGTTCCACTGTGATGGTGATAATGACAGTAATAGTAAAAGAAAAAGCTATATCGCAGCAACTATGATAGAGCTAACACACAGTTCTACTAACAGGGTTTACTTGTTAGATGGAAGTACTGTCAACTATTATTTTATGTTTTTATTTAGTCAGCCTTACCCTGCCCTGTGAGCAATATAAATGTGCAGCTGCAGTTTGAATAAAATGGCTGCAAATGTAACAATTTAAAGTGTTGAAAACAGTTGATTTTGTTTTTATTGATTGGTTATTGTCCCTCTTCTACTCCTCTGGCTCGTGGCTTTCAAGGAGCTAGTCCTCTTCGCCCTAGGTTGAAGTGGGCTCAGCCCGCTGAACGTTTCCACCCGAACACAAACCTTTTGTAATATGGGTAGTTATATTCAGTGACCATGTAGTAACCCTATCTATCAGGGATCGCCAATAAGAACACCACTATCGCTTCCTGTTAAGACGAAGAGCTTCAGTTCGTTCCACCTTGGAGTACCACCTATGTTTTCTCCACATAAATAGTATTATAATTGTAAATTTGTTGATTTAATAAATAAAGTTTGAGTTTTTTTTTTTTTTTTTATTCATTTATTTAATTTATTTTAGTATGTATGAGATCATTCATCACTATTACCTATTATCCACAACTGTATGGCAGATTGTAATATCTATCAATAAATAAAAAAAAATAAATAAATAAAGTATACCAAAAAGAATATACTGAATCACAAAAAAGTTAGTTCTTACAGGCGGTGCCTCTCACTGGCCTTTGTATCGTTAGTAGAATCAATACCCCACCGATGGTTTTGAAACAGTTCCTTCTTAAGACAGCAAATAAGACTTTCAGTATATTCGTCCAACTTATCTTTTGATATGTAGAGTCTTATTTAACGCTTGTTCCCTATTGGTCACATCCTCTTTCCTCTTCCTTTTATACTTACAACTATCTGCGTACACACTATTACCTTACTGTAACAGCCGGAATGACAGGCATTATTAAAAAGTCAGAATTGAATCACAAAGACCCATCAGCCCAACTAACGCTTTATAAAAAAATATTGTGTAGTGTCGCTTTCGATTCTAACTAAATAGAAAGTTGTTTTACCTTTATTTGGTAATTTGTCTGCAAGAGAAAAGTGGAACGCACGTTATAAACCGAGTACTTCGTTCATATCGTGCGTTTCACGAGTATGCCAAAGTATATAAGCAACGAGTGTATTTGTCAATGAATGACTTCCATTAAAATAATAAAAAAAAAAACAACAACAAAAATTCTTCATATAAAAAGAGCACAGGATTAGGAACAGAATAACTGTACTGTGCATGCTCCAGTCAGCTTGATATTATTTTTTTTAAATCATGTTGGAATCTTAGAGAAAGGAGTACGCTTTCTGGCCGAGCGACGCCAGAAGTCGGGGTCTATTCCTTTCGCAGGCGTGACATCCAGTACCCCATATTTGAGGGTTCAAAGTTGCTGCCGCACCCCCTTATCTAAGAAATGGCTACGCAAGGTGAATACAAACAAAAAAGTAGAAAGGTAATCAAAGCATGCTCACATTTTATTGTTCATATATATATATTTTTTTAATTTATTTATTTTCTATTTTAAATATAAGTAGATGGTCAGGGTTGCGGTAATAAAAAGAACAAATAGTTTAAAACTATTTTAATGTCCGACGTTTCGCCCCACTTTTCAGGGCTTCATCAGGGCTAAAAAGATAAAAAAAAAAGAGAAAAAAAGTAACAATGGCAACAATAAAATTTTTTTAAAAATACGTAAAATATACAGTTAAAAAAGTACAGATGTACATAAAACGAATCAAAACGGGAAAAAAAATTTAAATACTCTTTATCTACTTTTACTTATTATTAGTTATTTCTTTTACAATCATTGTTATTATATCCTATATTGTATAAACTACCCTAACTATATTTTCTTCAGTATATACTCGTATTATTAGTAACGATATGTATCATTCTAATTTTACATTGTTATTCCTAAATTAGAAAATTATTATAGTTATTATTATTATCATATTTCTGTATCTTTCTCTAATTATTTTTCATTTTTCGTCATATCTTTATGACCACTTCCTGTATACGCAATGTATTTGAAATAGAAAGTCATTAAAACTCGTCCACTCTTCCGCTTCATTGTTGCCTTCTGTCCAACCGTTCGCTTTGAACAGGTAGGTGGTCTTGATTTGTTCTTAGCTCATTTAATATCATTATTATTTTTATTTATATTTATTTTTCCAAGACGTTTATTTAATCTCTACTTTCTTCTTTTTTTTCCGTATTGTTTTTGTTTTATGTACATCTCCTGTACTTTTTTAACTGTATATTTTACGTATTTTTACTGTTGCCATTGTTACTTATTTTTTATTTTATACTGATACTATTTTATGTCTTCCTTCCTTTTATTTATTAATTATTTTATATTAAGAAATTACATTCTTATCACTTTCTTTTTACATAATATTTATCCTAGCTTAAATTACCTTATTGTATCTTATTGTTGTAATATTCCCAGTTTTATTTTTTTTTTGTATCTTTTTAGCCCTGATGAAGCCCTGCAAAGTATTATTGGTGTTTTCAAAAATATATATATATTTTTTCATTTCTTATGGTATATTTTTGTATTAATTTTGCCTCTTTATCAATTATTATTGTTACATATATTTTCTTCCTCTCAATTTTCTTTTTCTTTATATATTTCAATTTTCAAATTATTAATAATATTTAAAAAATATTAATATGTTCATACTTCTTTGCATTATATAACTTCATTTCCTTAATTATGTTATTTTACACATTTTTTCAATTACCTATATATACATTTTATTTCCCGCTTCTCTCATCACTTCATTTTATTTATTCTATTTTGTAAAATTATTCATTTTATGTTATTCTGTTTATACTTTCTTTTTTATTTTCTATACTTACTGTGGTTGTTATCTTGTTCTGTTCTTAGCCCTGAAGAAGTCTATAAACTCTAGCCGAAACGTTGGCACAATTAAATAGGTTACACCAACTTATTTGTGTTTCACTTTGACCGCACCCCCACCATCTTCTCCTCATATGTCATCCACGGTCAACTATCTCTCATAATTTATATTGTTTGTTTTGTTTTTTTATTATTATTAATTCTCAGTCACTTTTTTGTTGTAAACATTAAATATTATAAAAGATAATGTTTACTGTTAATACTATTTTTTTTATTGACAACTTCACTTCACAAAAGAAATTAATTTTTTAATAACTGTTTCTAGAAAACATCAATTGAAAAATTAATTTCATTTTAAATCCGTTCCTTATTTTTTTTTAAAACAGTAAATATATTTTGGGATTCTTAATATTCATATTGAAATAGGTCTGAACAGAGACGCACGAATTTCTCAAGAGCGCCATAATGGATTTTCATTGTAGTTATACCAAATCATTAAAAATAACATTTAATAAAACTTCTATTCTCTTCACATTTGCGATTAAATGAACGTTTTTACTGAAAATGACATTGTTTTTTTTCGGCCACGATTACCATTGGAGTCTTATACTGCCAAACTTTGGGGTGGAGGTACTGTATACCAATGAAGTCAAGGACAAAGATAATTACGTTAGTGTGTACCCTATTAAATAGAACGTGAAGCCTTAAAGGGGCGTGGCCTATTCCCCTCCCCTTAGCTTCATTTTTCTTAGGTGGTAAGGTTATGGCACCCATCTTCTGGATTCAACAACGATGTCAGGGCGTAATAACCCAATAGTTTATCGCCCGGTAATCAACCTAATCAACGATATTGAAGATTACCGATAGACAAGATTGACAGCCTTACTCAGTTGAGTTGTCATTTTTGTTTCAATCTTACAGCCCTGACAAGTGGTACGAAACGTTGGTTAACAATAGTTTTTTCTACAGTCCGGGTGAGGGTCAATAAAGGTATCAATTATTGACCGTCACCCGGACTACCTCCTCCAATCATATGTGTAAAGTAAGACAAGCAGGAAGTCTAGAAGACGCAACATGCGCCTTAGAGTATTTATGGAACCCATCACCGTTAATAGATTAATTTGGATAGAATTTATTGAATCATTTGTTCTATGCTATTAGTTTTTTATGCAATGTTGGTGACATTAAATATATATATAATTGATGCAACAGTATGTTTTACCAATCATACCTCTTTTTTTTCACTCTATTAAAGACATGTAATGGATTGCATTTTACCTATACATAATATGCGATGGTCTCAATTTCATGTAAGTAGAAAAGCCAATACAGCTGTAAAATAAAATATTTCATTCTGATATTTGTTTAAAAGTTGTGTAATAATTTAAATTACATTGGATGTAGATCAATTAGTTTAGGACGAATTTCATGATGAATTTTGAACTTCTAAATCCGAATGAGAATAGATCCAAAAACGAAGTAAGGAATTACGCGGCTATAACTCCTATAGAAGTTCAGCACTCAAAAAATTACAATATCAGCAGTGGTGATCAAGGTAGTGAAGCTTGTGAAATACGCAACCACGGACTAACACCTTGCATCGATAACGTTCAAATAGTAAATGATGATATAACGAATACAGATGCATTTTCGTGTGAAATGACAGTGAAGGAAAAATTAAACTGGTTAGAAAAAAAGATACTAGGATTGAAAAATTTAGTTGATGGAAATGAAATTTGGATGCTGAGTAAGGATGGTCATGCGATGAAAGTAAAATGTTTACTTGTAAGTATAAACTTATCTAATAATTAACCCTCAACCTGAATTCGCAAAACGTTACTAAGGTCGCCTTCTTTTTATAGTTTATTAATCAAAACGATGTCATGCCAAATCGAATAAAATAAGAGTTGATTGGGACGGGACCGCACCCCAACCATATTCTCCTCACAGGTCCTAGATGATGTCGGTCAATTAAAAATTGTTTTAATCTTAAGCCTAAAAAGAATAAGCTCGTAAGGTAAAGTAACCTAAACTTAGAACGTGTAAATTATTGACACTTCCCTGGTTTTGATAAGGGGATTTTCATAACCCAATCCTACTCTCCCCCTAAAGGAAAAATGACGCCCATAGGTAGGGATTAAACCAATTCTCAATCCTCTGTGTAGCAATTTCTGGCATTAGGGGTGCGGCACCAACTTTCAAATATGGCGTACGGGATACCACGCCTACGAAAGTAATAGACTCCGCCTTCTGACGTCACGCCCTGGTAGCGTATCCCCCACCACTATACTCCTTTCAAAAACATCAGAAATAGCCTGTTAGTGAATAAAAATAAAAATGCTATTTGCAACAATTTGGTTAGTCAACGATTAAAATCAATTTAGTTGTCCTCCAGAAAATCGTACTTCTCTCCTTGTATCTCTGTCACGTTCCAATGTAAATAATAAGGATCTCAAAATATATTTACCGTTATAAAACTTACTAATTGCTCTACAAAACCCATTATTTAGGACACTGACACCAACAGGATGGCCACAAAGGTGGCAGACAAACACAAACAGCCTCAGACTCCACTGAGTACAAGTAACTAAATTATCTGAATCAACAAACCTGGTAAGCCCCATCACCATCAGACTGACACAAAATACAGACTTCTCCTTTTCAAAAGATCAAATTTCCACAGCCCCCTCTTCAAAAGGCTACCCTCAACCCATTTTCATCATATCGACCCCACGAACCCATTGGGATCAAGAGAAAAACAACAAACTAATTGCTGTATTTCATTTTAAACAAGCTTATTATCATTATGCCAGGGCTGTCTTTGAGATTTAGGGGTCCTCCAGATTGCTGATAATACTCTACACATTTGGTAAATTCGCACAAGCACAATTGTATGGACATGGAAATCCGGTCTCAACTTAAATTTTTGTAACAGCCATGTTGCTGTAGAGGAAGTTTCTTATTTTTTTACTGTTGCAAATCATGGCAATTACCAGGCCAATCAAAGAATAGTAGAGTTAACATCATGAATCTTTTTTTATCTTGCTTTTATTGAATATTAATTGTTAGTTTTGTGACATTACAATGATTTCATAGTTATTGTAATAAAAATTCAAATTCGGGAAGTGCCACAAAATATGCTAATTCCGACAGTAACCCCAAAACATGCAATAACATCTTTTTCATGAAATGAACTTGAAAATTTGTGTCTAAATTTTAATGAATTTGAAGCTAGGGAACAAAAGATACAATAGCATGAAAATCAGTTTCTCTGATAGTAAGTAAAGTTGTAATAAGTTTATCTACTACTTAATTTATTTTTTAAAAAAGTTAAAGGATAGGTATCATTTAATCAGTTTGTTAACATATTCGTAGACAACTAATGAACTCCCAGAATGCAAAGGATCAGGAGTACCGAGTGCAATTAAGTTTCTCCGTCAAATGAAAAAAACACTCATTTCAGCTGGAGTTACTGAAGAGGACTGGGTAACTTTGGCATCCTCTCGACTAAGGGGTAATTTGAGAGCAGCTTGGGAAATTAAAAGCAAATGCTTACCGCGCATGAACTGGTCTGAATTCACAGATTTTGTTGTTAACCAAGTTTACAGAAAAAGGTAAGTATCTGGATGTTTAAAACTAAATTTGAAAACATTAACATGAAAAACATTCCCAGAAAGTACTTTATTGTAATTAAAATGATAGTTAATTGAAATCTTCAGAAACTAAATTTGCTTAATATTTACAGGAGATTTAAAGGTGATGATAGACGCATCATGAAGAAGGGACATTTTTGCATAGAAGATTATCTTCTTAAAAATAAACAAGAAGTTGATTAAAACGTTTATTTATAACAAAAATTATACAAAGAATATACAAAAAATATTTTTGTTAAATATTAATTTTAACTAGCTTTTCTTGATTTTCGTCCAGTCACCATACTTTTTGATTTTTCCCAAATGCTTTGATCAAGAGAAGTTTTTCCATAGCTGAGAGACAATAATCTGATTAAAAAAAAAAATTAAAATTAAAAAACTTAAAAATGTAAATTAATATGATTAGGTATTTGAGTGCTGATAAGTAATTCTCTTTGATCAGTAAAACATTAAAATATGGAGTAACTAATAATCTGAAAATATTTGTTTTAATGTTAAGAATAATATTTTAAACATCATCATTGAATAGCACACCATACGTCAGAACCAGAATTCCTCCAACAACAATTTCCACATGTCTTGTCCTAATAACATCTAGTTCCTTGTTCCAGAGTTTATAAATTTTAAAACCATCCAGCAGGCTTCCCTACTCATCGTCAATTAAACAAAGGAATGGTAAATACCTTTTTGCATTTTTATTCTGACATGGAATGAAGCAAAAAAAATTTTTTTTTGTGAAAGATATTGTAGCTTTTTTTATTATAGCTTTATACTACTTCTACATCAATTATTATTATATTATTTTTAAGTTGATATTCTCAAATATTGCATATTGAAGTTGTGTCATTATTTTTTTGGGTGAGAAATATCTATAATTTATGAAATATAATGTGTAAAAAATAATGAATTACAACAGTAAAAGTAATGATTTACGATGTTTTTTGGTATGATAATGAGTGATGTTGAAGATTTTGATTCGCATAATTCAATATTTATTCACAAAATTAGCCAATATAGTCCTAATACTAAAAAAAATGACAGAAGAATAGTAAAGGTTCATAAAAAAAAAATA
>NW_027108701.1:191370-210734 GCF_000696795.3 Halyomorpha halys | reverse complement strand
TATAAATACCTTGCGACAACTATTAATTCATGTAAGTCATCAACAGAAAATTTGGAATCTTTTTGTCGCAATTCAACAAAATCATTTTGAACGATCTAAAATAAAACAAAATAAATATATTAATTCTTAAGTAGCATAAAAAGTTATAATAAAAGAAATAAGGTTATTTCATTAACATTAATAATTAAAAAATACTGAAAATAATACTTACACTCTGAAATTCTTCAGGTAATTTGTAAGTAAGATTAGCCGCAACTGTGAGATAAATTCTGATTTTATCCAATAAAGGACCAGTTAAAAATTTATTAATGGAAGCTATGTTATCTTCGATATTAGAAGAAGAGTGTTTGTCCGGTATTAGTTCAACTTGTGCATCATGCTGGAAAAAAAAAGGCAATTAAAATTAATAGAGAAACAACAATGCTATATAGTTATAAATACAGAACCAAAGATAGTAAGAATCAGCTGATACTAGATCTAGACATCATAAGGCAGAACTAGATTCCAAAGAAATGTGAAACAAAAAAATAAAATAAAAAAAATATATATATATATAAAGTTGACAGCTTTAGAGACTTTTATCAACTTAAACATCCCTGATGAAGCTATTCAAAGTGGGGTGAAACGTCGGAAAATAAATAGTTGTTAACTATTTATTATTTATTTATCAACTATTGTTAACTATTTATGTATTATGAAGATATTTATGTTTTCTTTTGACTGCAACCCTGACCATCTTCTTCATAATTTCAAATTTTAAAATCATCAACCATAACAAATTAAAAGAGTTCAGAAACTTTGGATTGAAACAAAAAAATAAAATAAATAAATAAAAAGATAAAGGGAAGAAAGTAAAAAATAATAATAAAGAATATAAAATATCAAAGTGATAAATCCAAATATCTAGAAAAATAAAATAAGAAACCCAGGTGGGTGTTGATGACTGTTTTACACCCTTAAGTCTAAACAAACAATCCAGCCTAGTGACACATTTATTAATTAACTCCAGTAATACATACCAGTACATTAGTTAAAAGTGTAAATACAATTTTTCTAAATTTATGTAAAAACGATCAAGTAAGCATAACAATTTATATTGTATTAAAAATTATAATGTTAAAATAAAAAGGACAAAACAGTATATATCTTACAATGGTATGAATTGCTATATGGATGGCTCTTTCACAGCCCAAGGCTAAGAAGCTAGCATCTAGTGTAAAGATAAACTAAATGGAATAATTACTCCTTGAGGTATACATCAGTATTTCAATCAGAAATACTTGTCATTATTTATTAGAACAGTATTTTACTAGAAGGGCTGGCTGGTAGAGATATAACAATCTATACAGATAGTCTGGCAGCAATAGGGACACTCCAAGCTTTAACGGTCGCTGTAAACTAAAAACACATATGTTCAACCTCACGATCACCGTTCTGTAAATTCTGCCCACTGCGGAAGAAACTGCTTCTTTATTTGTGTGATATTTGCAGGCTTGAGGTTTTTTGGCATGGGACCCATAGCAAAACAAACAAGGCCAAATTGATCAACCTACCAAATTTTAATGATATTCATATAATCTACTAATCTTAACCTTTAAACAGCTCATCAAGATAGGATGCAATAAGCCTCAAGGCATATTTTTATTGTATTAGGCCAATGAAAAGAAAACCAAAATAATTATGTCCCTATAGCAGTGACAGTTTTTTAAAGTTCATATTTCAAATGTCACATTATCAGTGACAACAGAATACAAAGTGTTAAATAAATAGAAAAAACTAAAAAAAATTAGTTAAGTTCCATCACCTATCTTGCTTCAATGAATAATTTTTAAAGTTGAGATTTTGAAGAATAAAAACATTTAATTGATAGGTCACGACCTCTCAGCTTGGCTCATGCATGGATCTTGTCACAGAAAGTTATCTTTTCACTACAGACAGCATTTCTTCAATCCTATTTCTTATACTTAGGATTATATTTTTTGTAAGTCAGTGATAGTTCCACGCAGTTCTCATCAAAATAGCCCTCATAACCTCAAATACAACATAAGACACAACTGGATGATCTACAATTTCCATAACATCACATAATGAATAGCATAACATCGCATAACCTACATATTTGGCAAGACAACTTGGGCATTCAAATATAACGTGACTGTTGAGCTGCCATTACAAACCAAGAAATTTTTACTTCTATATTTCAGTCACTACATTAAAAAGCGATGATTCCTGAATTACTGTCTTTCCTCTAATTGACTCGATATTGAAAATATAATATAAACCCATAAAATAAAATATAATGACAAAAAAAAAAACAAATCAATGCATAAATTATGCTTACTAATAAACTTAATTTTACTTACAGGTAAAATTGAAGGAGTCTGCGATAACACAAGAACAGGAATGTCGGTACAGAAACCAACATTGTAATAAGTAAAGTCATAATCAAGTTTTTGACATTTGATCAGATTCTTAAGAGCATTTACGTTTTTAACTCCTGAAAACAAAATAAATTTTAGTAAATATCACTAGAGTTATAATTTTGCTTTTTTATTATCAAAGGTAGCAAAGTTTTGTATTTATGCAGAAAATTAAAAAAAAAAAGTCCTCAGAACCAAAAATTTTCTCTAGCATTTTACGTTTTAGACATCAAGGAAATATTTGTATTTGGGCATAATTGATCAAACAGTTAATCTAATTTTGAAGAACTTTTTAGTGATTGTGAGTGTTTTTTATTATTTTAAAAAGAAATAGATTTATAAAGTTATTTAATACTATATATATACTGAAATCATCAACTAATAAATAATCAATTCTATGTGATACAACTTTGCAATCATTACATTACTTGTTAAACATGTTATAACAAAAAAAGACTTATTCCTAAAAAACAATTTTTTATTATATCACTCAAATAACAAATGTTAATAAACTTTACATCAAATAGCAATTTAGAGGAATAATGTGAATTAATGCAATTTATTTTAGTACATGCAAATATGATACTGAAAATACACAAAAATTGTTTTATATACTATTTAAATTTTTGCCAAATAAATTATCTATAATAATTACCAAATTATCAATCAGGTATCAAACTATATATATATATATAGTTTTTGTTTGAAATTGGTTGAATGATTAATGATAGATCAATGATAAATTTAAGTACCTGTCTCTAGAAGTTTTCCCTCATCTAATTTGGTTTCATCAACAATCAAATGAGTATTATCAGATAATTGGAGAATTCCTTGTTCTAAATGGCCTGTTTTATAATTTTTTCTAAAAAAAAAAATTAAAAATAAATAAATAAAATAAAATGCTTGGTAATTTTTTTTTTTACAATATAACTCCCCGTCAAAAAGATTTTAATACCTATGAATCAAAAGATTTTTTGGGTTTTAGAACCAAACCCGCATTTTAATGTAAAGAGTACAACACATTGTCGATTGGAGTAAGACCCATCTAATCTCACACTACCACCTCAAGAAGTTGTTTAAGTCATAATTATTCAGTATACACTTCATGAAGGAGATTTTTTGTTTTAAATAGATAATTGTGAGTTGGTTTTCATTACTCTACATTTCAAAGGTGTAGAAAGACCAGAAGTCATTCAAGAAGGGAAAATTAGGTCGTCCATAATTCACCAATCCCATTGACGACTATTTTATTAAATTACCAATATCAAGAAAACACATTTCAACAGCTTCTAAAATTAGAAACTCGGTTGCTGGTATTCGGTAAATGCCATTGCAAAATCAACATTTATAAAATGACTGAAAAGATCAAACCTTAGATCAAGAATGCTAGTGAAAGCCACAGGAGAACACAGTAAACAGAAAGTAAGAATTATAGAATCTTGGATTGGTAGGAATGGTATCACTGATGAGATGAAAGTTGCTCTTAACAGTCTAGATGGTCAGCTCGATACTCATGGTCATCTGGACTGTTAACGGGCAACTTTCATTTTAATGTTAGTTAATTATAATAAAGAAACAGTAAACAATAAATTGTACTGATTGAAGTGCCTTCAACTTGGCTATTTCTTACAAACCAAGGGGCATTGTGTATATATACATATACAACCAATATGTAAGCTTATTATGACAAATTATGATTCTGATTCACTCTTTACTTACTAAATTCTCTTATCATAAAATTCTGCAATTTTTTTTATGTTAAAAAGATTCTCTGACTTTTCTAGCTTTTTCAAGCCTGGTAGACATTCAAAATGTCACAACAAAGATGATCAAACAAAAGCAATAAAATTTTAGTAAATATTTATCCCTATAAATAAAATTATAAATTACAATTTACATGATTACCAGAAATTATGGAGCACAAATAAATTGAATAACAATACAGACCAACAAAACAGTTAAGTTAATGATATTTAAAAATAAATAAATAGTATACTTACTTAGGTAAAAGTTTTGTTGCATTTAAATTTTCGATTGTGAATGGATAGAAACGTATCTTTGGTAACAAATTACTTAAAATTTGGAAGGTATACTCAGCAAAATTTACTCCAGGAATGTTTGAAATATTAAGACTAAGCTTTCCAAGAACATCTACGTTGTCATTCCTATGGTAACTGGAATTAAAGCATAATTCTTATCATTAAATTGACAATGCTAGAACTAAATTTAATAATATATTACTTTAAACAAAAATTCATTTCTTTTCTATTCAACAGAATTGTAACGAACCACATTCATATGACTTACAATGGTTTCACAACACAAAACATGGCCATTTCAAATTATTTGTAACAGATGGCAACGACTGAAGAAGAATCGGATAAGGGACCTCCTTGTGTAATAAAATAATTTACGTGATGTCAGGAGGATGCACCACTGGGTGCTGTTTCTCTCAAGCCAACATGTCATGCCTGAATAGAACAGCTCATTTGCTGATTGTAATAGATTTAAAGGAGCAAATAAAATATTAAGATAAAAAAAAAAAAAAAAAAAATACAATGCCAGAACTGAATTTAATAATAAATTACTTTGAAAAAACATTTATTTCTTTTCTATACAACAGAAAATATATGAAGAAATGTTTCATTTAAAACTATTTTAAATAGTTAAATTGAAATAAAGGAGAATAAAAATAAACTAAATGGAAAAGAAATTGACACAACTATCACATAAAAATATAAAGGAATATATAGTTCCTTCAACTATTTTATTGAAAACTTATGCTGACTAAGAAATGACTTACATCTGAGCTAAAAGATGGCATAGAAGATAGTCAGCAGCAAGAACATCGCCAAACATCAGCTGAGAGAGTACTAGATGTAAATCAGACCTAATAGATTCTGCTTCTGCCATCACCAAAGAGGCAACATTATCATTAATTAATGGGTTACAGTTTTTTATTTGACGAAACGATATTACATGCATTCGAGGTGTAAGTGGAGATGGAGGTTTGTAGCTGTCATCAAATTCATCACCATCATTAGGTAATGGATTCCGATAGACAAAACCAACAATTTCGATCACATCATTCAATTTCAAAGAACTCTCAGGTACATCATACATCTGAAAAAATGAAATTAACAATTTGAAAAACAAGAGACAAAAAGGGTCATTAATTTATACTACTTAAAAAAATTATAGGAGGTTATTTTTGAAGCTATTAATGTAACTAAGGTTGTAAAAGAACATCTGAGAAAGGTAGGACTATTTGTATACTAGATTATCTCCTCTAGAGTAGTAATATTTTTGGAGACAAATAAATTAATACCATCAGTTCTCAAGTTATGAATGGGTTCAGTTGATCTAATTCTGTGGTAAGTCGAAATGGATTTATCTAAGCATTTACTTATAAATATTTTAATTGTTTGCTAATTGTACATAAATATAAATAATTACATAGTATGTCAACATATAAAATTTATTTATCCTCTTTGTTAGGAATTAGGTACTGACAGAATATTGCCTGATGACATGGATTTTATCCTATAGATTTTAGATAAAAACCGATTGAATCATCTTGTTTTGCTTAAGGATCCTACAACTGATGAAAACAACAAAAAAACAATTATAATGTCTTTAATATGGACCAATTCAATATCAGAAGATGGTTAGTATGAGGTAAGTTGATTTGTAATAACTTTAAGTAAGTTAAATTTACTTCATTTTATTTGGGCCAATCTTTTAGCTTAAATTTTAGATCTAGATCAGGACTGACTGCATATCGAAAAATCTGCTTGTAGCAGAAAATCAACATAGTCAATCACAATTAAGAACAGAAATTTAGATCAAAATTTCAGTACAAATAAAATTAATTAAGTTTAAGTTATTTGTGTAAATTACTACTATACTGACTACCACTCCCAACTATCTCTTCATAAAAAATATTTTTTTGGTTTTGTTATAAGTCTAAATAATCATAAATCAAGGTGTTTGTAAGTCAAGAACTGATTGTAGTGGACTGGAAGAAATAATAATGCTGTAAGGCTCTGAAACCGGGATCTTAAACAGAGTACAGTAAAAAATATTTTCATTGGTCGAGGTGGGTTTTTTGAGACCTAATAGGGTTTCAAGGATGAGGAATGTTCAGAACAATGAAATCAGGAAAAAGAAGAAAATAAAAAGAAACATCTTAAAAGTAAAAAAAAAGATCAGGCTATGGTCACTTAAAATGAATGAAAAAAAGGCCAATACTGAAATCAATAATGCAATGGGAGACTGAAGATTAAAGAGAAAAAGAAATCATAAACAATGAAAAATTAAGTAGCTGAAAGTGGCAGAACATGGATTGACAGAGAGGAATGAAGGAGTGTTGGACAAAAATGAATTGCAATTACTGAAATTTGAAATAGTGGAAATGAAATCATAATTACAAGAAATTTTAATCGATAATTTCAACAACTTGATGAACCACTGTAATTGTAATTACTAAATCAAATATAATTGTGACTATTTGTTTGCCCAATAATGGCATTAAGGATGAGAGTTGAAAAGAATTTAGAAAAGAAAAATTTCAAAAGTCAAGAAATCCTAAATATTAAAAACAAATTATACAAAAGAACATTTAAAAGAATTAGGGCAGTAATACCCATCTTATAATTAGTGAAATAAAATGTTTTTCTCTTTAGCCAAAATAAACAGTGAGGTAAAAAGAAATTAACAAGTGTACTAATAGTCTCTACCAATCCCTGTCTTTCCCATCATATCTATAATAAAAATGATAATAAATTATATTTAATATTTAACATCATATAAATAATTCTAATACAAAAACTATAATATAAAACTCCATACAAGTAATACAATGACAAATTACCACAGCTAAGCAACCAGTGGAATTGGATTTCAAATCTAAATTAGTATTGGATGTTGTAGCCTTGTCAGGTTGTGAAGTGCAGAGGCGTTTCGATAATCTAAATAAAAATAATAATAAATAAAATAATAAAAAATTTAACACAATGCATCAATATTTAACAGAATATGATATGAATACAACATACTCTGTATCAGAACTATCAACATCCATATCCATAGTCTCTGAAGATCTTTTTAGATCATTTGATTCTGTAGATGAAGCAGCCATACTGTCCACATTACTTTTGACATCATATTTCTGATAATTCAGATTTTATGTGAACAGAATAACAAATCGGACACTATTTATTAAATTAAATTTTAATAATTCATGAAAATCTATATAAATAAAAATATAATGTTCATTTATTACTTATCTAAGATCTCCAAAAGTACTAAACTGATTAACATGATTTTTTTCCCCCCAAAATATTCGGTGTTGTCTTGAGAAAGTTCATGTTTATTAAAATCTTGGATTTATCCAGTATAAAAAAAGCTATGATCAAAATTAAACATGATAGCTCAAAATTTATGACTTTACGGAAGTTATTTGAATGTTGATTAAATTTCCTTCAAAATAAAAAAAGCTAGAAAGCTCTAGTTTATTTGAGGGATAGTAAAATGACTTTTTTACCAACCTCTCATTAATAACAGTAAGTATGTCACTATAACTTTAACCTATTCTGAGGTTCGATAGTATATAATAAATAATTAATTTAAACAATAATCCATTGTATAATAATCTGTAGGTTATTTTTTTATTTTATTTTATTTTTTTAATAAATAAAATTTTAAACCATTATCGTCCAAAAAGAAAAGGACACAAATTAACAAAAAAAGTTTTTGATATGTAATAAATTTTTTTTACATAAAATCTCTCATGAGGGGAGCCCCTCATGATGACTAACTTTAACCAATTTTTTTGGTAATTCTACATTCAACAATATTTGATATCTTTACCGACCTATTAGATCATTCCTATTAGCCCTAAGAGCTGAGAAAAATAAATAATTTCATAAAATTTGAATCTTTTTCTATCCCATTGCTCAGTGTGGTTTTAAGATTATTACATACCTGTCAATTTTTATTTTGTTTAGATTAAGAAAACAATATTTCTGAATGTAATAAATGAACAATATATTAAAAGTAACCAAAAGAGGTAGTAAAATTAGCCAAGACAATATTTTTTAAGAGAAAGCAAGTCATATTCATTTTTAGTATACTTTAAAAACAACTTTTCGTAGAAATTTAAAAGAAGCCAATTCAGGATAGGAGATAGAAATCTGTGCTTTATCTATTAAAAAAAATTATGCAACGAGAGGATTACTGTTGCCCTTACTGTAAAGCAAATGAAAGATTGAAGATATGGTCCCCATTCATTTTACACATGTTGCATAGAGGACAAGTCAGCGTGTCTGCTTTCTAAAGGTGTTTCTGGAGAAGATCAAATCCTATCATTTGGCAGAAATAAGGCACTCCTTCAGCTCTGCTAAGATTGGTGGGAATTCTCTTTATTTAAAAATTTCTCCAAAGTCTTTCCTTTAGTTTGGATTTTGTGCTTGGTGTTATGCTAGTCCTGTACGTGCACATAATAGATCTGGTTGTTCTATCAACTACTGGTCTAACAAGCTGATTTTCTGCAGAAACAAGTTTTACTAACTTGTTATCTCATCCATTACTGTGTTTATGAAATCAACATGACCTGGTACGGGGGTACAATCTTCTTTCCCCATAGCTGCCATGTTTCTTATAATTTTCTTCAAGGTGTGATTCTACAATCCCTGGTGTAGATAATGTGTGTATAGTGGCTTGGGAATCCTTGAAGATGGTGTTTTATCTCTTTAAATTGTTGCTTCCATTGCAAAGCGAATAGTCAGCTTTTCTCCATCATAATTGTCACATTCATCTCCCACAGGATATGGCAGTAGGAAGTAACTTGAATCAACACCTGTTCCCACTCCCTGCAGAACCATATGTATATGAGTGTAGCCACTTGTAAGATATTCCCCATGAATAGTTTTTAGAGCTTGATTTCTAAACTCAGGTTTGTGGCAATTCTTTTTGATTTGGTGACATGCAAGTGTAAGTTGCCCTGTATACTTCAGCAATTTCATGCTTTGGTATGAAGAAGATACTTATTATACTTCTTTTTTTTTTTTTTTTTTTGGTAAATCTGTCTAGTGAAGCAATTTTTCTTCTGCTTTTGATAGGAATGTACATTGGGACTTCAATCTTTCATTTGCTTTACAGTAAGGGCAATAGTAATCCTCTCGTTGCATACTTTTTTTTAATAGATAAAGCACAGATTTCTATCTCCTATCCTGAAGCCAATTCAGGATAGGAGATAGAAATCTAGAGATAAAACACCATCTTCAAGGATTCCCAAGCCACTATACATACATTATCTACACCAGGGATTGTAGAATCACACCTTGAAGAAAATTATAAGAAACATGGCAGCTATGGGGAAAGAAGATTGTAGCTCTGTGATTGATACCAGGTCATGTTGATTTCATAAACACAGTAATGGATGAGATGACAAGTTAGTAAAACTCGTTTCTGCAGAGAATCAGCTTGTTAGACCAGTAGTTGATAGAACAACCAGATCTATTATGTGCACTTACAGGACTAGCATAACACCAAGCACAAAATCCAAACTAAAGGAAAGACTTTGGAGAAATTTTTAAATAAAGAGAATTCCCACCAATCTTAGCAGAGCTGAAGGAGTGCCTTATTTCTGCCAAATGATAGGATTTGATCTTCTCCAGAAACACCTTTAGAAAGCAGACACGCTGACTTGTCCTCCATGCAACATGTGTAAAATGAATGGGGACCATATCTTGACCATGTATGTACTCAAGCCATATACAATTAAATGAAAATAAATTCAAAATGAAAAGAAACATATAAAAGTATTTTAAAAAATACTACAGCAATACTTACATTTTGAGCCCAATGACTTAGAGAAGGAATGGGAATCATGTAGTATAGGCGCCTTTCACCATTCTCACATGAGTCAGATTCTAAATTCAAAACCTCATTTTCCTATAAAAATAATAATTAAACTGTGGTTAATAACTGCTCCAAAATGATTCAGTACAGGCTTAAATTAGTGGAGTAATGGTTAACTTACATTGCACTCCAAAGTGTCCATATATTTTCCATTTCTGATAACAGATAACCCAGTATTTTTATCATTAATTTCATATTTTGAGTAATAAAACACAGGATTAGGCATATCTTGAATCATGCCTCTAAATTTCATAATATGACCATCTTTTAAAATACCATCACATGAATCGAGAGTTGGAATCTGCAAAATTATAAAATAATTTTCTAATAAACAATTACAAGATAATAGATGTTTTTTTATTTAACTTCACTACAAAAAATTTGTTTTGTGAAGCATTAGCGTCAACAGGGAAATCAACTATTCTGATAGAAATGCAATGGATTAGTTTCCAATTAAGAAGATATAAATTTATAAATTGAATTACAAATGTTTATTTTCTTATAAGCTTAAATTTAAAGGATAATCTTAATAGTTTGTTCACAAATATTATATTACAGCAAAAAATTTATATCTTCTAATACCCTCGTTTAAACAGGCACGCCAATAACAGTGTGTATACTGAAATATACATGGATATAAAAGATTTCCAAGAAAGTTATAAGGCTCACTCAGATGAGCCTAAAGAAAACAAATAGTAAGGGGAAAAAAAATTGAAGAAAGATATCTAAAAACTTTGAATAAGGAATTTATAATCATAATAGTATACATTATTTTTGACTCTATTGACAGAATGTATATTAAAACAAGCTATGTCCTATTTTTAATAAATATGTGGTCAACACTTTTGTTTCATTAATTTTTATTTTATTTACTACAAGATCTACGAGGATTGATTATAAAAGCTGTGTAAGCAACTCAACAAAGCTGAGCAGTCACTCCCTAATGTATTTTGAAGTTTAATTGTGGTAAGTAATTTTCTTCTAAAATTTATTTAAACTAACTTTTTTTTTTGTGGTATCGATGGCTATTTTAAGTAAATGGACATATGCTATTAAACAAGTTTATAATAATAACAATTACGATTCATAATATAATAATACAGTCCTTTATAATGTAATAATTGTTAGAAAATTAATCGTATATGAATACAGCAAGGTATAAACAATTATCATATTAATATTTAAGATACTCAATCAAAAAGAATAATAAAGATTACAATAAATTTTTAAAAATGCAAAAATATATTTCTAATGAAAAGGGTTAGATATGGCACTGCAGTAGAACTTAATCCTCCAGTCACAATAGTGAGATGATTTCAGTTATATCCACAACCTATACCTTGTTGCATTAAAAACTGACCCAAATATTCTACTAAGTTTGAATATCATCACCAGAATCTTTGAAGGTAAGAAATAACATGGTAATGCGGTACATTATTAGAAGTCAATAAAAATATCAATTAAAAAATATCTTCCCTTTCTTTGTAGAAAAACTTCAGCAGCTGAAAATATTACAAACCTTAATCAAATATGGCAGGGATAAAACATCTGCTAAACCTATATTCCTGAACATAGGTATTAATATTCAAGATGAATTCATTATCAAATAAATACTAGTATAATTATATGTTTATACTATAAACAAACTTGTTCTGAACACTTTTATTATAGTAGAATACATAAACAATACTAAGTTACATTCAATCTAATAATATATTAAAAAATTATAAAAAACATGATAAAGAATCAGATCCAGAAACAGACTATATTCTAACTAAATCAAATATTGAACTATAAGTATAAAGAATTTATGACCATGTATCAGTAAAAAAAATTCTTTGATAATAACAAATAATCATTTATTCCATTTCTTTAATAAAACTTTAAAGTATGCCCACATCCCAGCGATATTCCTCTATTTCTATTTAATAAAACAACAGCATTTTAATTTATGTACTCCTTATGTCTTGTAGGCATATCAATTTTTTTTTTTCATTTACACTTAAAATACTGCATCATATTTAGTACAATACTTTCATAGCGGTATTTTATTCTATCCTAACACTAGTCACTAGCACTCATGGAATTTTTTTTTTTTTAATATGTGAAATATTCAATAAAATGACAGTGATTGCATCTCCGATAATAAATCAAGATATCTGTAGAAAATAGTTTTTTTTTTTATCAGAGTTCCTATATCAATCAAACATTTATCACTTATGCGGAAAAAACTCAGTTAATTAATAAACACTCACAAATCTAATTAACAACATTAACTTTAAGAAAACATCATTAGAACTATTTTCCAAGCACTACTTTAGCATGACTTATGAGTGTGTAATCAAACAATAATAAAACAGTAAACCATTGTTATTGGTGATAAGCTGATATCAAAAGTGATCTGTAGTTAAGCAACGTCCTGAATGAATAAATACATGCTTAACGAAGTAAGAATAGTGGTTTTGGAAATGTAACCAAATGATCTGAGGCTAACAATCATGTCTTTTTTCATCGACAAACCACCAATGAATTTCATAAATCTGGATCAGTCAAAGCAATATAAAGATGATTCATTATTAAAGATAACATGCAAGGGATAAAATGATGTAATTACTTTAATGTTTCAGATTTCCTCATAAAACTAATAAGTTTTAATTTACAAAAGTCAACTTCAGGAAAACAATATTATTTCAATAAATCATGGCCATTTGGGAAGTTTCCAATCAAAACTAAATTGAATACATGAGTACATGAATATGCTGACATTTTAGGATGATTGGTGTGTTTACTTGGAAGAATGTTTTAACTTATCCTTTATCACTGCATGTTGTTTACTTTGTGGAAATTTTAAGAAGTTAGAGATTGAATATTAAATCAAAAAATTAAAAAAAAAAATCAATAAAATTATTTTTTCTCAGATTCATACAATTGTAACGTAATATATTTATCCACTTATCTTCAGTTAATATTAAAATTATATCTGGATTTTGATTAACTCTACATGAAGACACTTTCAGATCAAGGTATCGAACAAAAAAGTAGAGGTCATGGAACAATCAGAAATATTTTTAAAAATAACATAAAAAGAGTTCAAAAAAACATAACTCACATTATTAAAAACATAAACACTTTAAAATTATTATTTCTCAATATAACAATCAATAGTGGATAGAAATAATGTTGTTGATGAAATATTTGTTCTCTAAAAATACTACATTGCACCAAAGCATAAACTTTTTAATGTATTCATATAGTCCATTACAAGCTACCTACAATAAGAAATAGTGGAAGAGCTCAGGAGGCATAATAGCTGTTTTAACTCTTTATTTCTGAATTTTGTATAAATATTACAATATTACCTTTTCCCAGTTATCGTTGACAAACTTTAAACCTTCGGCAGGAGATTGATTAATAGATTGAACATTAAATGATTTAAGATCGAACATATTTATTTGATCAAAAGGTTTTGCATTAAAAAATTAAAGAAATAGGGGTAACTATTGGAGGTATTATCAAGGTTTTAATCAGGCGGGAAAAAAGGTTATATGTTATGCAATAACTATAATTAGAGAAATATTTTGATGTTATTTAGGTTCATATTTCCTTTTTGAAGATATTTCGTATGATGTCACAAGAATTGTAATATTTTATTCATAAAAGATATCTGATCAGTTAATATGTAATATTTCCATGGAAATTATATTACCATGGAATTTCTGACTCTTGAAAAAGAACTCATTATTGTGAATTAAAACAAATACTTCAGTTCGAAAAAATTAAAGGTATAAAATAAAGCTATGTTATGAAAGTTTTGAAGCCAAGATGGATAATCTTCTTAACCGGAGGTTCCACGTGACACGTTGATAGTGACAGCTATTGGATGTCACTATCGTTGTATATACTCACATTTCCTGTCGTACTACCAGGATTCGTTTCATAGTTGATAGTACTATCTACTATCTGTGCATGCGCAACGAACTTGAAAGAAAGATATCTTTTATGTGAAAACCATTTATGGCCAAAAACCCAAGACAGTAAATGTTCAAAGGGAAGAAAACAGGTAGTCATGAGTAAACATTTACAATAGTGCGATTTGGCACCACTGGACATAAATGAGAATTTATCCGTTTCTAAGTTTTGTACTATCGATTCCTACTAAAGGGTGACGGATATTAATATTTTCTTTAAGTTGCTAATACTCTTCACTTCAACATTATTTTCAAATGTAACGTACTATTTAACCATCAACTTCCCACCACTCCAATCTTTCCTTTTAACCTTACATTTCCGTTCTTGCCTGCCATCTGTGAGGTATTCCTTTATTCTTGATTTTACTCTTATTCCCTTTTTCCATATTTTAGTGTGCACAATATTTATATATTTCTTTTTTATCTGTTGTTATTTCCGTGTTTATTAATTGTCTAAAAGCTTTTGTTATCCTTATTTAATTTTACTTTCACTGTACATCTTTTTTAATTTTTAATTTACAGTGTTATGAGCCAGCGGGGGGCGAAAAGTTGTCCCATATTAAATAGTTTTACGACTATTTGAATTTTTTCAATGGGTTGTTAATAGTTGACCGTATATTAATATGACGAGAAGATGGACGGTGGTACGGTCAGTAAGTTGTTGACCGCACCCCTGACCACCTTTTCCTCGTAATTGAGTTTTTTCATTGACCGCACCCATCTTCCTTCTATTGTCACACATGGTCAATCATCGATCTTCAATTTTTTTTTTCTTCTTATTTCATACTTTTAAAAGTAAAAATATATCTCTTGTCAATTAACCCAATCATTATTAGGAAAATATATAACAATAAAGATGAATGTAATTTTTTTT
Organism: Halyomorpha halys; assembly: GCF_000696795.3. Classification (NCBI taxonomy): domain Eukaryota; kingdom Metazoa; phylum Arthropoda; class Insecta; order Hemiptera; family Pentatomidae; genus Halyomorpha; species Halyomorpha halys. The sequence continues at coordinate 195,549 of NW_027108701.1, read as the reverse complement.
TCAGGTTACTGTTCATTGACAGTAAGGAACTTTAAAACACTAGAAAATAACCAATATGGCCGACACAGTGATTGCAAAAATAAATGGTGAAAAAGTGTCGATCCCGCTTGGTTTGAAGCGACCAAAAATGAAAGATTTCAATGTCTTTGAGCAATGGATCGCAGAAGAACTTGCTTATGCTAAAACACTAAAGCAGAGATTAGAAGCAGGTGAGAATTTACCACATTCCATCGAACAAGAAATGATCAACTGGTCAGAACAAAATTCAGATAAAATAAAAATAAATTCAGTACTCAATACTGAAAAAAATTTGCTTTTCTTAGACATGAAGATTAAAATGGCTCTAAGAAAAGGTGATTATAATGTACAAGAGTGTCTAGGATTACTCAAGCAATTGAAACGGTTACGTTTCACTCCATTGCTGTTGAAGAAAAATCCTGAAATTGTAAAAACGGTTGAAAGACTTACAAGATTCAGAGGGAAGGATTTAGACCAGCGTGAAGTTAGAAAGATTAACAAATATGGCGACCGGATCCTTGAAAAAATGGGGGTTTCGTTTAATGTTTCAAATAAGGAATCATTTCTAAAAGTTTTTCAACAAGAGGAAAATGAATTTTATCATGGCAATCTTGATTCGAATAGTACTGGTATAAATATGAAGGTTGAGGAACCTTAATGATTTTTAGTTAGTTAAGAATATATATACAAATTAATATTCATTATATAATTTTTAATAAAATAAAAAAATACATTTTATTTTTTAAAAGCCTTCGTTTATCATTAACCAATCCACACTTCAATCCGAGTTTACTCTTTTCTCCTTTCCCCTTTAAGGTTCAATACTATACATAACTAGGGTTTTCTCACATTAAACCTCTCAGACTGTCCAGTAAAATCTAATCCGTCTAGAGCATGAGCTGGAGTTAATTTTATTAATAATAGTCATGAGTTCCCTCTCACAACATAAGGCAGAAAATATTATTTCCAGAATAATAGTAATAGAAGAGACATTTCCTAAGTGAATTCGAACAGGAAAATAATTTATATCGTAGTAGAAAAATAGAACAGGAGCTCATTTTGATGATTGGCACGAACTTAACAAGCATATTTTGCTAAAAAAAAAAAAAATCAACTCTGATTGGAAAAAGCATCCATGAAAACGTGGACTTTTATTTATTACTTGAATGCATTCCAATACTCAATGAATGCATTGAAGACAACAAGCTCTCTTTTAATGCAGCTCAAAGAAATACTGCAATTGTAGTCAGTATGATCTCAAGTTCTTTCTCAAAATTAGCAGCTAAGGAAAGTCAGGAAAGCATAAGAAGTCACAGAAAAATGTTCGAAAGAGTGCCATGAATGAATCATTAGCTCCATTAATTGACTACAGGCCAGTTGTCAGAGTAGCAGAGAAGGAAAGGTTCTCAGGTTCAAGTTTTCCTGACGCTCTGGTTCTCAGTACTGATAAGTCATGTACTTTTTCTCTGATTATTGACAGTAAATTAGTATTCGGGCATAATCGGTAATGTGCGGTTTGGTATCTTGGTTCCATATCAATTTCATTAAATTCTATTTAATAATTTCGTTTACGCATAACGTATTTTTTCTTGGCGCAATTATATTGCTAAAAAGATCGGACTGAATTTGGAGGAAATTCTTGAATTAGTGTGCCGAATCTGATAATAATTAAATCAATTAATCATTTCATCCCTTGCATCTGCTTGCGCACGTGCAAACGTATTTTTCTTGACACATTTATAGTTTTTAAGTAGCACGTCCTTTAGATTTGGTCTAAAGGTGGATCCACATGTTGGCCGCTCGCCACGGATCGGAGGCTCGTACAAATGCTCGGCAAACAAAGAGCGGGCCATCCACATGTCAGTGTTATTCATAGAGGCAAGCATGGCGGACGTACTAGTGGTTTCAGCCATTGCACTTGGATTGTATTATTTTTATTACAAAAAACGAAAATGAAAGGAAATTAAATATAAATGAATAAGATTAAATATAAAACTTATTATAAAAAGTACCAACAAACACCTTTAACCTCCTAACAGCTCTCAGTTGCAACAAGACAAAGAACAATGGTGTAGATGCTACACGAGCGCTCTCTCGAACCCCTTTGATCTGTGGCCAAAAAACCGACTCTCGATGGCTCGACAACGAGCCTAGGCCAACCGAGCCAAGCCACCCATCCACATGCTCGCGTATGTCTGAGTTCGCCATGGCTCGGCCAACATGTAGAGTTCCCTTAATGTAGCAAAACTAGCGATTGTTGTAAGCATGGGTCTGGTATAAATTTTATCAAATTTCATTCTCTATTTTTGCTTACTCATGAGAAAATGTAAATTACCAGGATACGCCAATATTTTCAAAATAATGCTGTTTCTCAAGAACCAGTGGTTCTTGATTTTTGGAAACCTTTTTTTCAAAATGGGCAGCCTCAAAAACATGGTGAATCGTAATAAAATATTTTCCCAATTTCTTTTGTAAGTAAAATTCGTAATTCGAGTCAGAAAATTAATTTTTTGTCTGAATCAGAAAGCAACTCCGTGAATAAGTATTCTTCAGAGTAGTAGATGGAGCCTTCAAAATGATTTAACACTCCAGTTTTGTTCTTTGGAAGAATTCTCATCATCCTCTATGGTGCTACCCGCCCATTCTTGGACGATTTAAGTTATGTCCTCGGCTATTGATAAATAAAATAAGTTATGGCTGAACCTGGTGTAATAAAAAAATTAGATGAAACTGTCGTCAACAGGATTGCTGCTGGGGAAGTCATACAGAGACCCGCAAATGCTTTGAAAGAATTACTAGAAAATAGGTATACATCAATAGCTAAATATATTATTATTTCTTTCATTTTATTTTTCATCTTGATGATGGCTATTCAACTTTTAGTCTGGATGCAAAATCGTCCAATATTAAAGTCACACTAAAGGGAGGAGGATTAAAACTTCTTCAGGTAAGTATTCATTTAGTCATCTGCAAAAAAAAACCATTCGTTTTCTTGATTTACTTATTTTAATTTTTAGATTCAAGACGATGGTACAGGCATACGTAAAGAGGATTTAGATATTGTTTGTGAACGCTTTACAACTAGTAAGTTACGGGAATTTGAAGATCTAAACAGTATTAATACTTTTGGTTTTCGAGGTGAAGCCCTTGCAAGTATTAGCCATATAGCTCATCTCACCATCACCACAAAGACAGCTTCACAGCAGTGTGCTTACACGTAAGTTAAGCATGTTATTCAGTTAAAATTACCTGTATTAAAATTTGAAGTTTGGTGAATTAAGAGTGCTAGAACAACTTTTAGCATTCAATTGATCATAATTGTTAAGTCCTGTGTGTTGGAGCAGCTTCCAGCTTAATTTTACATTTAACTGCTTAATCCTCTCTAAGTATATTGTAAACAAATTCAATATAATTTCTTTATTTGTAGAAGACATGTATAAATTTTAGAAATAAATTCAAGAGAGATATAAAAGACAGACATGTCTCATTCTCTATCTTACCAGCTCTATCAAATTCTTAAGACAGGAAACAAATAAAAACCATCATCTATAATATTGAATATATATGATTAAAGTGGTTTTTATACATCTAGGCTAAAAGTATTTCAGATTGGAGATGGAAAGGAAGGGGAAGATCACTTGAACAATAATTATTTGTAGCGTTTGAATGAGAGTAAAATGAATAATGGAACTAGATTGGGTATACAGAATGCAAAAAAATAAAATATTAATAAAGACTAGACATTCTCTTTTGTTAAAATATATAACTGATGTTATTAAAACCATTATGATTATAAACCAAGTTGTAAATTCTTGCCTTGGTAACCGAATTGTAGATGTCATCTGTTGTATTGTGATCAATTTGATTTAAAGAATAAATACTTTTTATTTAAAGAAAATAAATATGGGGCAAAAAATGTGACCAAGGAGGGAAGAGGGGATAATTTGTAAGTAGGTCTGTAAAAAATGATTAATTGGAAAATATAAAATGTATATATTGGAAGATTATTGATTGACCGTGTGTAAAGATGAAAGGAATTGGAAATGGAGGAAAACTCAAATAGTAGAATTATACTATTTTATTGAGCCAACGTTTCGCCCCACGTTGCAGGGCTTCGTCAGGGCTAAAAAAGATACAAACACATAGTTACAAAAGGAAAAA
>NW_027108701.1:188251-190095 GCF_000696795.3 Halyomorpha halys | reverse complement strand
TTTCTTTAATATTTCTTTTCTTATCTATCTGTTACTATTACCCATTTCATTTACTATTTACAACCTTTAATTTTTCTTATTATATCTTACTTTTTTACATTTTATACCCCTGTTATTTTACACTTATGTTTTTTTTTCCTCTTCTTTTTTTTTTCCTTTTGTAGCTATGTGTTTGTATCTTTTTTAGCCCTGACGAAGCCCTGCAACGTGGGGCGAAACGTTTGGTCAATAAAATAGTATAATTCTACTATTTGAGTTTTTTTGACCGCACCCGGACCATATTCCTTTCAAAATGTATATATGTTTGAAACAGTTTTTTTATTTAAAAAATAGTTTAAGGAACTAAAAGCATATTTTTAATCGGAAAATATAAAATGTATATATTTTTAAAACAGTTTTTAATATTAAAAAAAAAATTTAAGGAACTAAAAGCACATCTTCCCGTTGACTACATGTATCATCAAGATTCCTATTACTTGTTAAGGAATACAGTACTTCTTTAAACCAGTATTTTAGGCCTTTTTCTCAGCCAACCAAAACTCCTTCCTGCAAATAAAAACCTAAAGCAATCAGATATGGGACAACCCGACTCCCATAAGTTATTAGATGAGTAAAAAAATTTGGTTGGCCCCTGTTATCAATCATATGAAGTCTAATTGTTAATTAGAAGACTTACCAATGAAACCTGAAATAAGAAAGTATTATAGTTAAATGAAAAACTAGTACATGTATGTTATGTTAAGCCTATATCGTCGTTGCATTGCATCAACTGAAATGATAATTTCTTATATTAATTAGATTTAAACTAATATTTTTCTTCTGATTAGTGTGATACTTACCATTATGTTGGTTATAGGGTTTCTTACGAAGATGGAAAACCCAAAGGTGCTCCGAAGCCTTGTGCTGGTAACCAGGGCACTATTATCTCAGTTGAAGATCTCTTTTACAATGTTGCAACTAGAAGGAAAGCTTTTAAAAGCCCATCTGAAGAACATTCCCGAGTTGCTGATGTGGTATAAAGTTAAATTTTTTGACATTGATCTGAATAATGTATTTTTTTTTTTTGTTTTTATTACCATGGTAATGTAAACATTTTATTTTTGTAGTTAGGCAGGTATGCAATTCATAATCCAAAAGTCGGTTTTGCTTTGAAGAAACATGAGGCCAATACATCAGATATTAAGACAAATCCTAATTCAACTCATGTTGACAATATTCGCTCTATTTATGGAAATAGTGTTGCCAGGTATGATCTGTCCATTCTATAGAAATAAAGATAATTAGTTTCCTTTATTAATTTTTTTTTACTTGATTATTTTTTTGATTCAAGAAGAACCTATGTTATATTAGGTCTACTAGAAAGTTCTGTCCGTATTCAGAATAGAAAAAAATAATAAATTTTTGATATCTTGAATAAACTTTATTGTAGATGATTGCCAGCATTAGTAATTAATTATTGTCATTCTTGTAATAGCAATATTATATCCTAATTTTTTTATCCCTTAATTATGCCTTATACCTAGAAGTGAAAAATTGAAACAGTGCTCGTCTGATATCTTCTTTATTTTTTGTCCTGCAAAGCTTTCTTATTAAACATTACCTGGCTCTTTTCTTGGAGTGCTTTTTTTACTTCCACTTATCTGTATTTGTACCAGTTTGATGACAATTTGGATATCAAAGTTTTAAAGAATGCCTTTTCCTTATAAGCATAGAATTGAACCAGTGCTCATCTAACATATTTGTTTTTTGAATTATTTGTCTGGGAATGCTTATTGATTGTAATTTAATTAATTTAATAATATTTAATCTGTTTTATATAATTTAATTAATTTGTGTTTAATCTT
>NW_027108701.1:183018-186786 GCF_000696795.3 Halyomorpha halys | reverse complement strand
TATTTTTTCAATTTTTTTCTATCATTCTTCAATAAGATTGTTATTATTATTATTTATTATATATATTTTGATATTTTTTTGTTTTTATTTTATAAATTTATTGATGTGGTACCCATCTCGAATATTTCAACAACTATACTAATTTCTGAATGTGGTCTGAAATGGTTTGTTGAGCTAAATCAAGCTTTTCCGTAATCTCTGATCTTGTTGAAAAAGGATTTTGCTGTAAGATAAGAAGATCTTTGGCAGCATTGTTTTGTTTTATTCTAAAAATGGACAGAACTTTTCAGTAGACTTAATATGACATCATATTTTGTACTAACAAGGTTGTAATAACTAACATTGATTAAATAAAATAGCATTCTTTCAGTATTGATAAAAATGGTATTCATAAACATTGCTCTAATAAATAAATAATAGTGATTCAATTTATAATGTATTGTATTAGATTATTAATAATTTACCTAATAATTAACTTTGAATTTGATTTAGAATTACTTATTCAGTCTTAAATGTGTTGAAACGAATTTTAATGTTTCGTTCCATATTTACAGTGTAAGTTACCTAATGTTGACCTGAATTTGACAACAGCAGTTTTGGAAGATGAAGTGGAAAAGGAAAAAGAGAAGGAAAAAACTATAAGAGCAAAAAATATGGTTCGAACTGACGCAGCATCACAAAAAATTGACAAATTCCTTAAAACTGATACCAATAGCAGCAGTAATGACACTAGTAGAACAGAAGAAAACAATCACAAAAGGTAAATAAAAATACTTCAGTTAATATTCTCATCCAAATATCTTAGAATCATTTTTTTCAGGAGAAATCAGAGATGAACAGTGCATTTTTAGTTTATTTTTTTAGATACCTTCAGTTCTACGAGGTTTACTTTTATATCCTTAGTTCTTCCAGACATTCTGGTTAAAAATTTTCTAGATAAAGCTTTTTGGAAAGATTTTATTATAATAGGAAGAAACAGGTTGCTCAGTTACAGTGTTGCTGATGGGGTTATTTTTGCCCAATTTAGGGTATTTTTTTGCCTTTGTGGGTAATTGGTGGTTAGCGGATAATTTTGGTTGAATTGGCTTAACACTATATCTGGAGCTCTATTGTAGTGTTACTGTTCGCATAAAAATCCTTATATTAACGATGTCTAAATATAAATACCTATTAAGTTTTTTACAAATCTTTTTTATTCCTTTATTGCTTTGAAGTATAATTTCTTGTTATATAGTAATACTGAAGTATGAAGGATGGCATATTTAATGCAGTTTCTGTCTTTAAAATTCATTAAAAATATAAACATCTTTTTCTATTGTTTCCTTTAGTATTTATGTATTATCAACCTTTGAGTTTTGAGTTTTCCTCTTCAAGTTTATGCAATTCTGCTTATTATATCTGAAAGTTTAAAAGTTAAAAAATAAATAAATCTATACTTCTACAACCTATGAAGGGTCAGGGGATGCAGTACTTTGTTAGGAAGTACTGTTACTTGAGTCAGTAGCTCAAGTAGTGCCTTACCACTGAACCACATAGCTCCCCAGTTGAAGGTTAGTATTTATTAATTATAAAAAAAAAAAAAAAAAAAAATACATCAACTCGAAACGACTTTAAAATATTGAATTTTATTTAAAGAAATGGATTCGTCAAAACCCAACTGTGTGACAGTTCACTGTTAAGGCATATACTCGTGATAGTTGCTTCGCTGATATATATTACTTGTACTATTAACTATCATGCCAGTGCGACAGTAATATCATGATTTTAACCATCATACAACTGGAGTTATAATGACAACACCGATTCTCTAAAAGCAGCTAATAGTGGGGGTATTTGTTGAGTAGAACAGGTATTTTCGAGGCTAAGAGGAGGTAATTTCAGTGAGGAGAATCAACAGCATGAGGGACTGTGCTTCTGTCATGTCGAATGAGTTTGAGTCCTGCTGTGGCAGATAATTATTTATTCTGTTATATGAGCTGTGGATTGACCCTGGGGTGGACCCAGCATCTATAGAGTTGGTATCCTTAAAAAAGAAGGAAAACTTGGCAGTTAATGGCTGTTGCTCTTTAAACAGTACTTATCGGGTATCCATTATGAGGGATAATTATAACCCATCATGTGTTATAGTAGTACATTTTATTTTATTTTTTAAATAGCTCAAAAATTTACTCCAATATTCATCAATAATTTACTTTGAAGTCATCTCCAGAGCACTGTGCAGGAAGGTGCCTGTAAATTAATATTATAGTAGAGAAATATTAATATTAATATGAAAGAGACGTTGGGGTCGATCAAAAAAAGGAACAAAAAATAATTAACAACTATTTTTTTGCCGACATTTTGCTCCACTTTGTAGGTCTTCATCAGTGCTAACAAAAATACAAACAACTAAAATTGTGTTGACAATGTAAGATAATAAGATACAAAGAAGTAAACTGAGGTGGGGTTCAAAATCATGCAAATATAAGTGAAAAATTAGATTAATAAAGAGTATATAAATAAAATAAATAACATAGACTATATTTATATTATATTATATTTTATGTTCCTTTTTGACCACACCCCCAATCAGTTTCATTTTCAGAAAAATATGGTCAATCATTTATGTATATATAATATTGATATTAATATATTAATTTAGATATGATCTCAATAAAACTTACCATGGTTTATTTTATAGCTTTATTTAAAATATCAGCAGTGATCATACTTAACAGTTTTATATTTTTACAGACGTGAAATAAAACTTACTAGTGTGCTGACATTAAAAAGTAATGTTGAAAATGAATGCAATCTGGCTGTGAGAGATATCGTTGCAAATATAACATATGTAGGATGTATAGACCCAAATTCAGTTCTGGTCCAGCATAGCACAAATTTATATCTTTTCAGGCTGAAAATTCTTATGTATGTACTAATTATATATTTTATTGTTTATTCTATTGATGTTTTTGGAATATTATTTCGTGTTTACTTTAATCATTTAATTTCAATTTTTTAAAATTATTGTTAGTGACTTGTTCTAAATGGTCTAATTGATCTATCTTTTATAAATCAAATGTATCAAACTTTATCAAGTATGCATCAAACTTTAAATGCACCATAAATCAAAGTACATTAAAGCATTTACGTAGTTAAATGCTGATTAGATTAACTCAAATGAAGAATATGAGAGCGACCAGAGCTCAGCCTATCCTCCAACTCGAGTTACTCATTAGAGTGTAGTAGTTGATTGTCATTCTGATTACATACTTTATTAAATGTAATTCTAAAATTAAGTCTAATCAAAGAATATTATATTAAATCGTAAAAAGTGTTAAAGTAAACAAATAAAAAAAAAATATATTGGCTTTCTTTGACACTGTTGTTTTTTCTCTAAATAAAATTTTAAATATTTATTGGCAATTTAAAGTTGGTTTTTCAAAATCTGTTTTAGTAGTTTATTGTTTTTGGCTAGACAAAACAAGTGTTATATGAGATTTAGGTTATCAATGCATTTTAGCCTGAGTCAAAAAATGTTAATTGTTTTGTAAAAAGTAAGTTTTTCAAATTTGTTGTTCTTACCTCTCTGTTTTTTTTTTAAGTCTATATTATCTATTTATTACTAACATTATTAACTTCAAAAAACTCTTAGTTTGAGCTCTCAGTTTTATATCTTCTAAAACAATTTTGTTTTAGATTTAAATATTTATTTTTTTTTAGTTACTTACTAGTAAATTTTCAATGTACTGTATAATTTATTTTTACTTACTTTCATTATTCACTAAT
>NW_027108701.1:144281-182968 GCF_000696795.3 Halyomorpha halys | reverse complement strand
ATTTTAATTCATTTAATATCAAACATTATTACACTTTATGACAAAAGAGAACATTATTGTTGTGTAAAGCCAGAATGATGTGTTTTAAGGTGTTGATGAAATTAAAAAAAAAAAAAAAAACATAAAAATTCATTTTTACAGAGAAGAATTATTTTTCCAAACTATGCTTTATGATTTCGGAAATTTCGGAGCCATAAAATTCAAGGTAATTATACTTACAAATTTCAAAACATGAAAATTGTTTGATTTATTTTTAATATATTTTTTACTAAATATATATGTTTAATTTTTTATTAAGAGTGGCCTCTCTCTTTATGATTTGGCAATGCTGGGATTGGAAGATCCTGAATCAAAATGGAAAGAAGAAGATGGTAAGAAGGAAATGTTAGCCGAGACTGTTTCTCAGGTCCTTGTAACAAAGGCTGAAATGCTATCGGATTATTTTTCTATAGAAATAGATAATGAAAAAAGATTGCTGAGCATTCCTCTTCTATTAGGTAACTACTAATTTATTATAATATTGAACTTATACTTAAGTTATTATGCCTTTTGATCAGTAAATTTTTTAACAATGGAAGACTGTTATGTTTCATAAAAGCAAGCTAAAGGCTATTGGTATAACTGACAAAGCGGTTATTGTCTTATTAATCCACATACCTTTCTCAAGTTTAAACCTTCCTCAAAGTTTAAACGTTATTGGCCCAGAGAGCTTTGTCAAATATTTACTGGCAATGACCAGATTCTCTTCTCAAGTCCTGAAAATCTGCGGTAATAGTACTAAGTTAGGAAAACTCATGAAAAAGTCGGAAATTGTTAGACACCACGATAGAGGATTCTTGCTGGAAAGGAATTAATTGATCCACTTCAAACTGATTGAAATCTAATTCTTACCAACGCACCAAGTTCAAGATTGGTATAAAAACATAGGTTGCAAATACTTTTTTATAATATAATTATTCATTAATGAGGTGTTTAATAGTTGCCTGTAGATTGATATGAGGAGAAAATGGTTGGGAAATGCGGTTAGCAAAGATACACAAATAAACAAAACTTATGTATTTGTACCGATGTTTCGACCTGAATTTCAGGCCTTCATCAGGGTTAAAAAAACAAAACCAGATAACTACCTTAATTCCGAGAAACATAAAAATAAAATAATAATAAACAAGCTTGGAAATATATATAACAATAAATTAACTAGATAGTAGTTGATACCAATAGAAGATAAAATGTAATATTGTAGGGGTAAGAATTATACAAAATATATGATAAAAAAAGTATTAAATACCAGACAGTGCTCAGGGAAATAAAGAGATAAATATAATTCCACACCTTTCATTATATTTATTTCTTTATTTACATGAGCACTGTCTGATTTTTTAATCATTTGTTTTCCATAATTCTTACTTCTACAATATTATATTTTATCTTCCATTAGTATCAAATACTATTTACTTAATTTATTGTTATGTATATTTCTAAGCTTTATTATTATTTTATTTTTATGTTTCTCTGAATAATGGTTGTTATTTCGTTTTGTTTTTTCAGGCCTGATGAAGTCCTAAAATTCTTGTTGCAACATCGGCACAAATAAATAAGTTTTGTTTATTGCGTGACCACCTTCTCATTAAATTTAACACATACTGTTACGTTAATTTTTGAATTATTTAAAGAATAATCTCACTTGCCATGAATTTTTTTTCTCATAATAAGGTTTTCCTCGATAATTGGATTTAATAAAGTGTTTATTTGTTAATTATTAAAAAAAAAAAAACCTGACTTTACTTACCATTATTTCTTTAATTATTATTTTTAATAAACTGTATCATGTTTATTTATTTACTATTTAAAAATAACCTGACTTTACTTACATTGGAGGAAGGGGAAAGCTGGTTGGAAAAGTGAAACCAAAAAGGCCGGCCTTGATGAAAAGTAGAGGAGTAGGGGAAGAGTCCGAGCCAATCCCTGGCTGCCTTCTGTTTTAGTTTATAGTACAATGGTAGACATTCCTATTAACTTCAATGTAAACCTAAGCTCCATGGGCATGGCTCTCAGTTTCACCTTTACTTTGAAGGAGAGTAGGGTTATACCTCCTCACCCTGTTACTTATTATTTTGTCTTCCTCCTAATGGGGTTTTGCTTAATTATTAGATGTAATAAAGTGTATTTGGTTAATTTTTTTGTTAACTATTTAAAATAATTTTTTTAATGTTTCAGACAAATATATGCCTGACATCACTCGCTTACCGAATTACATTCTTCGTTTGGCGTGTGATGTAGACTGGAAAGAAGAAAAGGCTTGCTTTGAAGGGATCTGCAGGGAAACAGCTAAGTTTTATTGCTATGTGGATACTCTTAACGAATACGTAAGTTTAAGTTAATAATTTAATTCATGAAAATAGCAAAGTTCTGAATATTTGGGTGCAGAAAAGGAAGAGTAAATATTATATATAAATGAGGCGTGAATAGAAAGTGTCATAACATCCTTTCATGAATTTTTTTATTTTCTTTATTGAATTTTTTCTATTCTATTTTATCTTTTCTCAAACGGAGAAGAATAAAGATATGAGAGAAAGGGATCAAAAGAAAATTTATTGAAGCATTTTAGCTTAAGTTCCTACTCTCAAACAAAAGAATAATTAACTGATTCATGTGTATAATTTTTAATGTATTTGACTTAGGATAATGTTTTTAAAAAATATTAAACCTCTCACATGCTTTCCTCTTCTAAATATTTTCAATTTTCTATTTTTTACTCACTTGCAACCTTTCTTCTAAAAAAAACACTTTGTCATCTCTGTAACGTATTTTTAATCCTAAGTCTGGCTGTTCGCGCCGCAGAACCCACTTGACGGTAAGATTTCAAGCTAACAGGTTTGTTTTATGTTTTATTCTCTTTTTTTCCCCTATCTTTATAAGTTTTTTCGGTGTATAATCCAAAAATCGTGAAAGTGTATAGTTAATAATGGGCAGTTCTTTGAATAAAATTGCAGTTTTATGTTTATGAAGCTGGTATGTATTTGAAGATATGAGTGGATGAAGGTGGTATGTGACATTTTGGGAAAAATGGGGATTTTTACTTAAAAGAATATTATAAGTACTCATTTCTAAACAAGACTTGTTTTAATTTTTGTACATTAAATTTGAATATTTTTATAAAATTAAAATTGTGTTATTACATACCAATAATAGTAATAACATATCCCAACCTTCCTTTCAAAACCTCCTAACTACAGTATAATACATACTTAGTTGAAAAGTTTTGGAATTATCATGATATCGTTGACTTACTTCACAGTGGTGCTAAGTATATTTTCACTAACTTAATAATTATTTTTTTGATTGAACAGATTTAGATTTTATACCTAAATATTTTCGGTCAAAAAATTATTTGAAAACTTGTAATTTTCCTAAAAGAGAGAACCTTTAATTATATTATTCGTTATGTTAATGGAAATATACTTAGCAACACTTTGAAATCATTGATCAATATGCACTTTATCGTATCATATTTTTGAAGGTAAAATTGAAACAGCTTGTCAATATTTTCTTCTACACCTTTTCTCTATTATATAATTTTAATTATCTAGGAAGGACATAATTGGAAGTGGACCTTAGAGCATATCCTTGTTCCGGCTTTGAAAAAAACTTTACTTCCACCAAAGCATTTTGCCGAAGACGGGACCATGCTACTTCTAACTTCACTACCAGATCTTTATAAAGTTTTTGAAAGATGCTAAGCTCAGCCAAACGTTTTTCTGAACATTTGTTATGTAAATAATTAAAGTATTCATAATTGTAAATAAATCTCTTCAAAATATTTTTAATGTAAATATTACTAAAAAAATCATTGGCTTCCCGTGGAAGTTTATAGATTGTTATCAACGCATTTTTAAAATTATTGTTATAATATTTGCGGTATTAGTATAATAGTATGTTATATTAAAAAAACACAAGCAATGAAATTTAAATCAATAATATTGAAATTACAGTGTTTGTAAAGTCTGATTACAATACAATTAATTAATTTTATTATCCATCTTTACCATAATAGAATGGTTACACTAAAATTGAATTGTAAGGATTTTTAGCACAAAAAATACAATTTAAGAATAACTAAAAATATCATTTTATTTTATTAAATTCTACCTACAATAAATTTAAAACCTGCAGACATTCTAAGAAAAGTTGATGCACTGTTTTAGCTAATGGGTAAGGAGTATCTAATTAAAGGTCTCTCTCTAAAAATATTCTTCAAACTTTTCATAGATGAAAAAAAGTTTTGCCTTTGATTAAATTAGATCTTTGCAGTCTGCACCGTTGCGGATGTTCTATCAGCAACGTGACACTTTGTCAAGAAAACGAAAAATGGGCCAAAATTAAAAAATGTGAAATGTACACCCTGGAATCATATTATATATTACAACTTAAGAAACAAGCAAGATTTCCATTCTTCACTTGATGTGTCTTATACAGAGATGTTTTCATTTACACTACTTGTAGCGCTATTACTATCAATAAAATTTCTTTGTTTTTTCCGTGTTAAGATAATATCATCTGCTTGGATATTTATTTTGTTAAATCTGTCTGCATAAATGTCTATGTGCAACTCGTCTTCACTGCTGTTTTCATCCCAAGACTCACTGAGTTTGGTAGTTTTACCATTAAAAAAAAAATTATAAAATGAAAGAAAGGATAAATCATTACTAGCACTAGTTGCTCAAAAAGAAATTTTTTACACTGAAAAATTGTTTTGTAAAATTCCCCAATCAAAATATTTTAGAGAGAGAGAGGTTCTTCAATTGGGTGATAGCTAAGAATACTAAGAACACATTAAAGGAAAAGGCTGTTTTTATTAAAATTTACATAATTCACAAAATGTTATTTATATAATATAAATAAGCAGATTTTGTTTACATTTAGGGATATGCCAAGCAATTATGTCCTAAAATTAAGTGATAACAGTTAAAATACTAAATTGTAACATATTTAAAAACCATAACAATCTTTACGACTATTTTAATTAAATATTAAATTTTTGACTTAAAATAAATTCATCAATGAGCAAAAAATACATATATAACAATGTGGTATCAACTATAATCTAAAAAAAAAATTATTTAATACTCTGAATACAACACTGGACAATATATATCGATCACAGAACACAATGGATAAGTGGAATGTTTATTTTTCATGTTTATAGCATTAAAATGAAAGCATTAAAAATGATTACAAATATGTTAGCAATTAATATCACATTTAGGTTAGTTTACGAGGAAGATTAAAAATAACAGGTAAGGCACCAATGGCACAGGGTATGTATGATTAGCATATTTGAAACATGCATTAATAATTATAGATATGTAATGTTATTATAATAACCCCTCAGATATTATCGAAACATAAATTTAATTAATTTTTTTTATATGGCAAGAGAAGCACCAAAAGCAGTTTTATTTTCTTAAGGATACATATATATATATATTTATTAAAATAATAAAATAACATTTGACAGTCAATAAATTAATATTAAAATAAATAATTTATTAATAGACATAACTAGGTTATGGTAACAATTTTTAAAAAGTAATAAAAAATTTAAATATAAAAAAAGGATGCTGGAAGCAGTAACCCATTAAAATTTTGTTCAGTACAGTTAAAGGGTTAAGCTTTAGCATAAAATTACTTTAAAAATGGAAATATAATTTGTCTTTTAAAGGTAATGGTTAATTTTTTTAAAATATGTAGATTAAAATTTTAACTTCTATAGTTGGTCTCATGTATTCAATGTAAAGTATAAGTTATTAAGTAAAAAATGAAAAATATTGTACGATATCTTTCAGCTTTCCACTTGCTTAATCTTAGTAGCTTATGTTTAATAAAGATTAAAATGAACAAGAATGGATTGTTCAACTTATTTTTCTTCAAACAACCTAGTAAGTCTCAAGCATTATATGTTTTAAACAAAATATACATCATATTTTTATACATTAATTTCATAAATAAATAATTGACAGGACTAAACACTCTATATTACTTATTTTTTATCTGAAACTCAAAAATATAATAATTTAAGAAAAAAAGTCAAGCTAAAATTTAAATATTATTAACTCATAAAATTATAGCAATAATTTTTAAGGATGGTCACAGGTAATGTAATAAAAATTGATTTCTCAGTTAGAGGGTTAAAATTAAGATAGTAGATCTTTTGATTAGAATTTTTTCGAATGACTGTCAATGTAACAAATAAAGTAAAATTTCATAAATTGACTTAATATTCTTTTTTAAAATAATAGCGCCCACTATTTTCAAATAGTTATGAGTTCTATAAAATATTTTCTGGGTAAATTAAAATGGATATTAAAGGAATTGGATAGCATTATATTGACATAATTAATAAAATAAACATCTAATGGACCATGCAGGCTAGTGCTGATATAACAATATTTACTGTATGTAGCATCTCAAGGCACAAGTTACTATCATACGATCATACAGAGCACAGTTTAGTAAAAGAAACACAATGGACAATATAAAATACTGCTGAAGTATGTTGTATATTAAAAAGTAATAATTTATTAACTGGATTAAATCAAATATTTAAGATTTTAAATACATAACCTTCATACAGATATATTAATAAATATGACAAGAATTATAAAAATAAATAAACAGTTGTAATCCCACAACTAAGTTCCAAAGGGTTTTATTTGTTAAAATTTATTATATTTATTTTCAGAAATTTATTTTATACCCTTTATCCACTTCTTTATTCTTTATATCATCTAAACAACGTTTTGGGCTCTTTTGCCCATTATCATGCTCTACAAATAAAAATATTTACAGTCCACTGAAATTTAGATAAACAGATTGACAGAAAGAAAATCGTACAATTTAAAAGAAAAACATTTTTGGACAACAGCACTAAAGAAAAAAAAAATAGGACTTGTATTAAATTTGGAATATATGAAAATTTCATTTTCAATTTAAAATGACATATGTCCCCAAATTAATAATAAGAACAATAACTAAACAATTTGGCTTAATCTCAAAAACATTTTAGATGTGTAAATGGTTATAAATTGTATAAATAAGTGAATGTGTATAAATAGTTAAATATTGAATTATTTGTATGTAAATGTGTAAAAAATTGTTTACTAAAATGCAATGTAAACTTGGTAGATTGTAACTGTTTAATAATTATTAAACTGTTTATTGTAAATATTTTTTTTTATAAAACTTAATAATGGGTAGAAGAGCTTGAAACGTCATTCGGATGGTATAAAGAATAAAAAAGTGTAAAATAAAGTCCTAAAAAGAAATATAATAAAGTTATGAAAAGAACATGTAATTCAAATAAATTAATATGTTCAAATGTTTTAACAGACTTTAATAATTTAATTATAAATATACAGGGAAGGGTATTTGAAAATGGACAAAAAAGGTTCTTAAACATCATATAATTAATTAATAAAGGATAATTGGAACTTTTAAAGTTTTCAATTTTCCCAAAAATTGTTAGATAGAAAAATTATTTTTAAAATTAATTGATATCCTCCTATTGGGCTGATGGATAGAAGATAGAAAATAGATATGGGCGCCCTTTAGACAACCCACAAGAAAGGAGAGAAGTTCATAAGAAGTATTCTAATGCATAACTCTCTGTACCAAGTCTACATTACAATTAAATATTATCATTCCTATTATAAATAAATAGGTTCCCCTGAAATCATTTAAACAAATTGAAAAATATATATATAACAAATAAAAGGAAATTATTAATAATGTGAAATTAAGGCATACGTAAATTCAATACAATATGCAAATAATGCGTCATTATGCAATACCAACTGAGGGAAGATGTAATAAAAAAAAATATTAATTGACATAAATTACCAGAATAAAGATAAAATAAGTCACAAGTTCTTTTAGTCCATGGAAAGCTGAAACTGAGAATTTCTTTCTTTAAGTAAAAAAATAAGATTAGTAAAATTTACTTTCTATATTTGTACCCCTTTATATGATAAAGTATAATTTCATCTTGTATAAGACTATTAATGGACATTGTGATTTTATAGTAAAATTTATAACAAATAAAAAATTTGATAACCAACAAAAGACAAATTTTGTTTAATAAATTTAACAATATAACTTTTAGTAACAAACAACTGATAATTAAGAACGCACCATTATTGTCAAAGATTAAATCACTTAAAAAATTAAGTTGTAAGACTTGCTATGTTTTTAAAATAATTTTAATCAACATCATGATAGAATTATTCTAAGTCATTTTTTTCAATGGCAATTTTAATGGCTAATATGATAGTAATTAAGTACAAAAACAAAAAAAAAAAAAATACAATCAAACTAAAAAGAGGCAACATTACATAAATATTTTCTTGTTAATATAAATTTTGAAATTTATAACTAAAAAATACAGTTTATAAAACAAACAATATATATTGCAACATTCACAAGAACAAATTCATATAAATGCTGTTGAAGACGATATAACAAAGTTATTGCAATGGATACTGAAACCCATTTAAATATTGCACAAAATTATGTATACATTTTTTTAATTATCACATCTAAGTTTCAACAATACAGTACTCTCATAGTAATCCAGTAATGGAATAATTTACCACAGAAGTTTATTTGTTTGAAAAAAATTGTATAGTTTTTAAAAATTGAAACTGGATTAACGAGAGGGTACTGTAAGATGGAAGTAGACATTCAAAACAAAAGAACATATGATATAGAATAAAAAAGTAACACCAAACTTTTCTCCAGGCAGTGTCATGAACCTTATTCCTAATTATGATATGATATTTAGCTTAAATGTTAACAATTACTTTGACTGAAAGGTATTAAAATATTACATCCCATCTTTATATGGGTGATTCTCATATAATGGACAATTTTTTTAAAAAAAAGCTCATCTCCAAAAATGTCGAATTTTTAGATTAGTTCTTATCTAAAACCGCTATCAAGAAAAACTTGAACGCGAAATCCAAACATAAGTTTTAATTAAAAATTTTTATTACTCATCCATTATTGTGGCCAAAAAGATCCCATGATAATGAAATCATAAAAAATCACAACAATAGTAAAATGAACTTAAGAAAACAATTTAACGTTGAATTAATGTCCAATTATTAATTTTAAGATCTCATTTCATAAGATCAATAAAAATTACTCATAATGAAATGCGAAAAATTAAACAAAAGGTCATTAACTATATCAAATCACAACAATGTAAAATCAAAATACAGTGTAATCTCGGTAATCCAAAATAGTTGCTGTAGGGAGGTGTACGGATTATAGAAAGTTTTAAGAAAAATAGTACAAAAAAAAATTCAACAATATGAAAGTACCACTTTATTTATTTATTTTTTGAAAATTTGACAGTTTGAAGTTTTAAAAAATTAATCTTCTATAAAGAAGTCTTTATTCTTTTTTTTTTTGTCAGGTTCTACAAGTTTTATAATATCACTGGCCAATAGCCGTAAATGTAGCTGTTATATCAACCATCTAAGGCCGATCAGGTATTAAATAAAAAAACTAGCCGTATTTTGGATGGTTATATTTTTGTTTTCTTATACATTTTATATCCTTATTATACTAAGTGATGATTTAATTTGTTAAAATTATAAGGTAGTTTATTTATGAGTAAAAAAAGTATAAATTAAAAAAAAAATTACTCTTTGTATGGATTTATTTTATTAAAATGTTATATAAAAAAAAAGTACACCAACAAAGTTTGAATTATACATAGTTCTACAATTAATTAAATTAGTTTTACAGAATCAAATTATTTATACAACATATATGTATTTATAATTCCAACAAAATATACTATGAACACTTTCATTGGAATTAGATTACCCGTTATAGAAACTAACTAAAAACTTTTTTTAAAACATTAGTTTGGATTACTGAGAATACTCTGTATACTGTCATGTCACTTTTCTTTTCAGCTGAACAATGTGAAAGGAATAAGAGACAAAGTGGTGACCCTCATGTTTAGAACTCCAACATTGCCAGAACCTTTCAGAATCTCAGAAGTAAATAAAAGTTTTCTATTATTTTATTTGTTCACATGACAATGACTTTTTTTCCCAGGATATATTTTGAAATACTCAACACTATGTTTTAACAGGATAAAAAATCAACTAAAATAGTTTTTGTAAGCTTTAAGTTGTGACTAGATTTTTATTTTCTGAGGAAAAAAGAGTTAAGATATATTTTAATGTAAAAATGTTGCTCTGAGACAACCATTGCCATAGCGATGATAATCGAAGTGCTCACGGTAAATAGAACATAGTAATATAATTCAGTCATTGTGTCTACTACTGAAGAAATGCTTACCATATTATAAGACTACTTTGGCCAACAAGAATTTATACTGATCCTTAGAAATCATTTTATTCAAGTGGTACTTGAAAATTACCCATTGTTTGAGAATCACCCATACAAGAAAAATGCATAACTAACTCAAAACTAAAATAAAATGCAGACTACTCATGAAGCCTCCTACTAAGAAGACTATAACGCAGATATGCATTGCAGTGCGGCATGCAGCTGTGCTGAGTCTACAACAGCCTATCCCGTGTACTCGGCATGAAAGACATGGTTCTCCTTACTTTCGTTCCAGCCTTCAACCAAGCCAAGTGAAAGACATTTAAGCCACAGGTGTAAATATACAAATAAAGAAACAAGCTATATGTGGAAATAGATATCTTATCTCTGCGGATATACGGCATGCTCTAATTGATGCGATAGTAAGATTAGAACAGAAATTAAGCAGGCCCAACATTCATGTACAAAGCTTGTTATTTACACAATCACACTATGGGATACTCATTATTTATTATTAATTTGACAATAAATAATTTAAATTGTTGAAGATATATTGTAGATTAAATTGTAGATAAAAAAGTAAATAAATAAAAAGCTTCTTCCAAAAAATCCTCTTGTTAGAGCGCTCCTAGTGGATATCATGAGAACTACTGCCCTATATCTTGTTTGCCAATGGTTGCTTATCTTGTGTTTTTAAAAGTTTTAGTTACAGTTTATTTTCTTATTTATAAATACTATTTGTTATTTATATTTATATCTCTAATAATCCTCATGAGTTTTTGTCATAACACATGGTAAAAATTTGGGAATTACCTACTTTAGAAAAAGAAGTATAATTCGTGCAAAATTATGGCATGAATAAACCTTGCAGCAATGAACACAAAATGAAAATGTGTAATTCAAGCCAACGGAGATGTTACAATAAACCCTATTTTTAAATTTATAAATCAATAAATTACAAATTTACATTAATTACCACAATCAGGTTCATTTACAAATGGTCCTGTAACTTAACATCAATTAAATAGGAAGAAAAAGATGGTCAAAAATGACAAAAGTTTAAACAAAATTTATAAAAATATTATTTTTTAAAACATGGATCTAAATTCAGATAAATCAACATAGACCATAAAACAAAATCATACTTCATCAAAAATTCTAATGACAACCACCAAGAGCACTGACCATTGACAAAATTAATCACAACAATTATTGAATAAAATATTCAACAGTAAACAGTGCTCTTTAAATATTTAATTAAAGAGAATTATCACTGCTTTATTGGGATAAAATATTGATTAATTTGGACAATGTAAGTTTTCTTGTCAAAATCAGAGCTAAATCGTTTGAGACATTGGGAAACAGAATCCACAATAATGAGATATTTAGATCTAAAACAGCTCTTAAAAAAATTCGAAATCTTTGAAACAGATTCGAAAAAAATAATGTAATGTAAGTCAGAACCATGAATAACCGAAAATTATAACAGAATATCAAACAAGAGTTAGTAAATCTGCATTTTCAAAAATTTTGACAGACACCTAATTCTATTATAAATTCTTAAAATCAAGACATTTTTTTCTTCAATGACTCAAAGGAAGTTAAATTACTTAAATGAATAATGAATGGATGTAGAAATACATTAATCTTGTACTAACACATTGTACAACAAAAAAAAAAAAAATCACCAGAACTAATTATAAATAACCAATAAAATTATTTCATTTATTTGAATCTGAAGCAATGTGGATTTGATTGTTACCTAGATCATTTTAGATATAGTTCATGTAATAACTCTCAGACAATCTATAATGAGAAGAAAGGAAAGCGAAGTATAGACACTTAATTCTATTCGGGCTTACAAGTAAACTGAAAATATTAATTAAAAGAACAATTATATTTTATCAACAGTATAAACACACAAATTAATTAAATATACTCCAAACAATGATTTATTCAATTAAATGTTCAATGGGAAAAGCAAAATAAAGTCACATCTTCGAGAATTTAGGAGTTTTTAAAAGCTAGGGAATAGAGATATATGTCTGCCAAATGTACCTCAGATGATCTAAGATTATCATAAGCAAGAAAAAGAACATTATAATTTAAAAGTGAAAAAATTGAAAGTTAACATTACAATCATCTCTCTCACTAATGAAGAGGTCAAATAGGGAAAACAATAAATTTTTAATCTACACTTTTCTAATATCAGTGCAAAACAAGTGAAGCTAAATTGTATAAAGATCATAGTTGAAATAAACCAATAAAGGTGGGTTTACATTCTATGACATTTTTTGATTTTTTTTAAATAACATTAATAATTTATATTAATTATCTAAGAATATGTATACATCTGAGAAATATAATTTTTTTTTTATTCTATTTTGAATAAACGTATTCCATAGACTGAGGTTATTTTTTTTTTTTTACTAGGGTCGTTCTGTAGACTATCTCAAATCTATTAGGGATGGCTTAAGTTGAACCCAGCTTGTAAATGATACAATTTACAGAATGTCAAATACAAAATTAAGGAAATATTTTTTTTTATATTAGAAGTACTACTATTAAAGCAAAGCAACAATATATTTATAATACAAGAAAAATTATGAATTTTTACATTTTAAAAATAATTTTTATATTAAACATTTTTGAATTTGTTACTATTAAGGAAAGATAGGACGAGTGCAGACTAAAATTTTAAAATTATGACTTCTAATGATATTATTGATAATTTAATTTTGAAAATTAGTCAATAAAAATGTCATTCCTTTCTATAAACTTTGAATCAACTAGTCTATTCATTTTATAATAATAAAAATTCAAACATCTCAATGTAGGCATAAGTACAAAATCACCCCAAAGATATAGGGTGCGAGCGTAATTGACTATAATTTTTCTTTTGTTTGAATTGAATGGCTCTTGGGGCAAGGTCATGAAATCTGTTCTCCCTAAAGTACAGACCAGCAATAATATTTTCAATTGGTCAAAATTTCATTGAGTTATGTATTTTTTCCCTGCAAAGTCAACAGAGTAAAAAAAGGTTAAAACGTTACACAGGTTAAATGAGCAATGAAACTGAAGTTTTATATTAAGAGCTTAAAGAAACGGAAGGGGAATTTTGTTTTTCCAATCAGTTTAAACAAATAGTACTTTAGTTCTAAAGTGAAATCAGAAGAGAAAATAACATCCAACATTTACAAAGATGTGCCCGACTTTTTGAATGGTGGTAAATTAAAAAAAAAAAGCATTTGGCTAGTTTTACACTACAGCTGAGTACTGTAAGGTCACAATAATAATTTATAAAATACCTGTTTTGATTTTGCCTGAAAAATGCAGTTGCCCCAAATCACCATAATACATCCCATGCACTTGACCCTTCCTCGTAGTAATTCTTTTTATAATTCTATGGTATAATAAAATCTTTACGATAGTAATAATGATCCCATCTTAGTATGAAGTAAAAAAATACTTGTACATATTTACATATATTTATTAATGTTTTCTTATTTACCTTTAGTTGAAATAAATGTGCTGATAGAAATTATAAGAACCATGCATACTGATAGAAGTGAGAAGGTAAGATTATAGTAAAAATCAGATTAAAAGAAGAAAGATAAAACAGTTTATTAGTCATAGATTGTAACCAACCTCAATGGATCATAGAAATAAAAGCAGAAGTGAAAGAAAAATATTTATGCTTAAAATACTAACAATATTAGCAGAGTAATAAAATGAAACAAATGCTTGGTGGTTTCGAACATTAAAAACTGGCCAAAATAAAAAGAAAAAACACCGGAATAAGTGACAGACCTTTTGTATTAATCTAAATAGCTCATTTCAAAGTTTATTATTTAAAAATAAAATAAAAATACTAATTGAAATGATAAAACAATTTTTAATTTTAAAATTTATTCGTTTTATTTTTTTAGTTTCAAATAAGAATAAATCATATCTCTTCAGGAATATTACATATAGATGATTGACCACATGCGAATTTGAAAGAGATCGCCAGGGCTGTGGTAAAGAAGAAAAAATAGATATTTCAATTATATATTGGTCGCAGAAATTTCAGCTCACAATTTAGATCTTCATCGGGGTTGTTGTGTAGGGTAGAGATGTAAACAATGGAACAAAGAGACTTTGAGAATGTCTCTTAACCTAGAGAGAGATTTAGCCTTCAGCATTTTGCTCATATTGAGAAATAAGCGTCTATATTCTCCTAGTATTTCATCTGTTTTATTTATACTTTTGTCTACTTCCCGTTAACCCTTTGATATTGTTATTGCCGCTTCTTTATGTTGCTAACTCTCTTACTTCTCCACCTATACTAAATTCGGTTTTGCTCTGGCCTCCTTGCAACGGTAAGACTGAGCATTTCTATAGCATATTATATATAGTACACTCCTAAAGAGACATATTTTTTTTCTCATTTGAGCATTTTGCTCATCTGGACACATTCTTCATTTCTTATCTTAAATTATAAGCAAAGGTAAGAGAATCTTAGATCTTTTACGAACTTTGGATTCTTCAGCCCCTGATGGAAGAACTACAGTTTACTATTTCAATTTCAAATTATATTGTAAGTAATTATAAAAATTTTTGTTATCATCACATCCAATTATATTTTTAAAAAATAGTAAAAATCAAGTACCAGGAGAAAAACGCTTATGGAACACCTCTTAGGGGACAGAAAAGGACACTCCTGCCAGGTTAATATCTACACCCAACACAACAGTCCTGATGAATGCCAAAATGTCGGCAATCAATAAATATTTCAAATAGCTATTTTTCCTTGATGACTGCAGCCCTCGGAATTTCCTTAAAATCTCTAGGAATGCTTTTTACTCCCATCTACTTATTAAGGAATTCATAGTAAGGAAAAGTATTACAATTGTGAAATTTTAGGATCTGAGTTTTCATTCACAAGAATGTATACTTCCAGATCCCTCTGTAAAATGGCCTCTATGTGAATGTGAATAGCATAGCTCAAAAAAAAAATAAAAATAATAATAAATAAAATAAAAAGGTGTAATAAAACAAATTATTTATTTGAGGTAATTCATGCATGCAATGTTATCGAAACTGTTTCTCTAAAATATACGTTATACTATCAGTTTTATAGTTTTTTTTTTTTTAATTGCAAAATGGCTTAGATGACTTTGATTAAACTTGTTATATCAATGTACAAATAAGTAGTCTTAAATATTAGCTAGATATGATTTTCATGAAATAGTCGTTAATTTCCATTAAAAACAGGGTTTAAATGCCTAATTTATAAATTGGCTTCCTCTAAAGCACCTTCAATTTTGTTAATTTGGAATAATTAACAGCCCCTCATTGTTAGTGTCAATAAAAAAGGATAGATATATTACTAAGAAATAATTTGATGATTAACAAACAAAAGAAGAATTATTTTCCCAGGTTCAAAACCAAGTGGAAATAGATCAGTATAGATGTATAATATACCTTTAGAAAGCAAATGATTTTAGAAAAATAATATCTAACGTATGATCTTTTGACTGCAAAAGTGGAGTAAGTCAAAACTTATCACTAACGGGCAAATTCTATAATGATTTTTTAAGGAATAACAGAAATATAAAACTTCACATCTTTAAGTTGGAGTACATGCTTGTACAGAACGATTGTGGGGAGAACAAGGGATTGCATCCATAATGAGAATCAGGGAAGAATTAAGAGTCCTATCAATGAAGGAAGTCTGTCCAGCTGAATAAGTTCGGCCATATCATTAGGATGGAAAGTTCCCGAGGTCCAATAAAGAGTATGGACTATGTCCTTGATGGTAGAAGACCTTAAGGCTGACCAAGGATGTTGGACCTAAAGGAGGATTACCGAGATCCACTATGAACAGTCCCTAATGGTGGAACCAAGGATATTGGGCCCAGAACAAATCGACCATTTGTGCAAGAGGAAAGGTAAAAATCTCCATCAAGTCAGAAACATGGTAAGAGACTGACCGTAGCAATCCTAGCTCGATGCTACCTGCTGATAAGGTACTGCGCACAGGAGTGACACAACAGATGAAATAAGAGCTTTCTATTTTAAAAATAGTCAATTAAAAGGATATTCAAAAGTTTAAGAGCATTTAAAATGAATCCACTTAATAATTAATTAACTTTTAATAAAAAGGAATTTTTATGAGAACAGAATCAATTTACACCCCTTTTCTCAACAGCAAGTATAAACCTGAATAAGATAATGGTGAGGGTGGTAAACACATAAATATAACAGATGAGGCGGACGGGAAAAATATATGCTAATGAATTATTTTAAATGATAAATACTTATTTAGTAAAACATTTGAACCCATTTTTAATTGAAAAATTTGAGGTTTTATATTCATAATTAAATATCATCGAGCTACAAAATAACTTAATTTAAAAGGAAATATGTATTGTATTTCATACTTTGAAATTACTGTAAATAATTAAAATTGTAATGGTAATTAAATATACCAAAATCTTTTGCATAATAAAGAGATTTTCAATTAAATAATCATTTTATGTTTTGGCCAGATTTTCAAGATAAGCAATTATTTTGCAATACCTTATTATTTCAAACATAGTGAATTTAAAGAAAAAATGTGAAAATTTAATAAAAATTTCTAATTAAGAGTGCTATTATTTAATTATGGTACAAATTAAGTCTTTGCAATTTGAAATCTATACTGTGCTGATTTGTACATATTCAGTCTAAACTAAGTGACTAAAAGTAAAGTAATTCAGAAAGCATTGGAGTGATATATAGATCTTTCAGCCACAGAGAAAAAAAAAATCATTACTTCTTTCATGAAACAACCTCTTCAAACCTAAATAACTATAACAAATATATAAATATTACTACTAAAATTATAAAAATGAATATGAAATAACAAAGATTGTTAGTCACATACAGAACAATACATAAAACTGATTAATAACTAGGCACCATACATCACATATTTGACAAAAAAAATTAGTAACCACAGTGATGATTATTGAAAGATATCTTGATATAGTGGATTTAATTGACATTGTTTTTAATTAAAATTGTTTTAGATTTACTTAATATAGAAAGCATTGGGCTATTTGAATGCTTCATTTTAGTTACAGAATTGATTAAAAACAATAGAATGTTTCAATAAAATCAAGAAGAAATATACTATATATTAGATAAGAAATAGAAATATATATTAGATTGCAAACAGGTAATATATAAATTTTAACTGCGGGTAATTCAAGTGATAATGTACAAATGTTGTAGTACAATGCAAATTTAACATTTTTAAATGAAAAGTTCAGTTAGTTTACTTACACAGGTCTAAACAGGAATTTAATTAATAATCTCGCAGATGAATTGCACCTGAATGTATTATGATTTGTATTGTGCCTTACTGAGGGTCTTGTATCAGAGCAAAAATGATCCCATTAATAAGCACAATACAACTAAAACCGCCCAAGCAGAAATGCTAATAAAAGCACACTGACATAACAGAAAACCTATATCATTTAGGTACTTTATGTATAAAAACAGTAATTAAAGATTAATTTATATTGAAAAAAGTATGAACCTACACCTAAATATATAGGAAACATAAATACGAATGAACGAAGCAATACTGAAGATTTTTTTTTAATGAGGTCATAACACTAAAAATTAAAAAAAAAGTAATATCTAGGCTAGTATTATGTTACCACAGGGGCTCTTTACACAAGAGCATAGTTCCAATCAACTGTTTAGTTTGATTTTTTCCACAACATATAAAAGGACTGCATATGAATAAAATTCATAGTTGTAATAAAAAGTTAAAAACAGTATTTTTTACTCACATTATATCGAACATTAAATGTAACTTATCATCACATTTTCTTAACTTCTTGAAAGCCTTACTATACAGAAAATATTTATAAATAAATGAATAAATTTCATCGCTTTACCAATCAAGAAATTGATAGCAGTACGGTATCAAGCTATCAGGGTAATATTCTGTTAAATGTGTGCCAATAATTTGAATTAAATTCCCACAGAAGCAACAAATAATGCATATAATAGAAAAAATATAGGATAAAGTTAAAATTAATTAGCACACAAAACAATCAATGAGAAATATTTCTTTTTTCTCTTTCTCCTTCTTATATAGCATTTTTCTCTTATATCTTTCTATTTGAGACTACTAGAGCAGAAGTGGTATACACCACAAAATCTTGTAAATTTCAATATTGAAGTCTGAAAAACTAATTCAATGTTTATTTAAAATATTCCTATAGGTAGAAGCACTCGACCAATCCAAAAAAATTTCTTTTAAAGCAAAATGAAATGCAATTTTGCAATGTAGTCTAAGCAATTATGCATCCATGGCCTCATATTTCTTTCCCTTAACTATAATGTCAACTTAGAGTCATAATCACATCTTCATTATTTTATGTTTTATTATATATTCTTTTAGCAAATAAAACTTCTATATTTTTATGTACTAATTCATACTGATATTTTAGTACTGATCAA
Organism: Halyomorpha halys; assembly: GCF_000696795.3. Taxonomy (NCBI): domain Eukaryota; kingdom Metazoa; phylum Arthropoda; class Insecta; order Hemiptera; family Pentatomidae; genus Halyomorpha; species Halyomorpha halys. The sequence continues at coordinate 164,101 of NW_027108701.1, read as the reverse complement.
TAGATGTTGACATCTGGTCAGACCATATTGGATATACTTTTCTGAACAAAAAAGAAATCTCATTTTTTCATTAATTTCACATTATTTAAATTTTTGGATATTTCTATGTATGCTACTTTTTTTGCCTTTCAGTATCGAACTCGAACCTCAGTCCACAACCGCTACTCATTTCTATCTGCAGCTATTCAGTTCCATGTCTTTACTCTTGTTTTTCCCACGCCACATATTCCCTGTATGTGATCCTAGGCTTCCAGGTTTCACCACTATATACCATTTGGTCTTCCGGGTGTCCTCCATGCATGTCCTAACCACCTGAGCTACTACTCTATTTTTTCCTACAATGAGACCTAATCCATCCGTAATTATTTTTGTGCATGTACAGTCTCCTTTTGTCCTCTTGACAATTTATTGAGATGGTTAATGTAAACAAGTTCTTTTTGAAGGTTGTCCAATGCTCTGCTCTATATAGTAGCACTGATAAAGACATACTTCAGCATTCTATTCCATTGTATCATATCCTTCTTATGGATTTTATATTATGACTATATTTCTTCTTCATTGCTTTTATACCTTTTTGTTTGTTATTTTCTATAACTCTATATGAAGGCTCACATCTTAGTTGGAAACTTTGATTACATCTAAGATCAACAATATCTCCATCATAGCTTTTACTTGAACGGTTTTAGTAGAGGGTCTTGAAACCAAAATTTTTAGAAAGCCCCTGTGCTACCATAATCTAATATCTAACTAATTTAATTTCAGTTCTCATTAGGAGACTAGGTAAATATTAAGAATAATTAACTCGGAAATTTAAACTCTAACACAATTCTTGTACAAAAGTTTAACTTTTAAAAATAATTAATAGTAAATTTATAGATTTTAAATCTTTAATATAAGTATAAATATATTTAGAATAAGTAATAATTTAAAAAAAAAATAAACTAATTAATATGAAGATAAAAACAGTATTTACAATATATTTATAACCAATTAATTTACATTCCAGTCTGAGCGTTTAAGTACTATCTTTAAAGGTCTAAGAACTGATTCTCTTGATCCTCAAATTTTTATGGATCTCATTTGACAATTATATTGCACATTAACCGATATTATGATTTCAAAACAACTAAAACTATCAAATCAAATATGAACATAATCCTTGGGATTATACACAAGTCGAAAATTAGTTCGATAACAATGACCTTTAATATATACAGAATGACATGAAGTGGGAAGGTGGCTTGATCCCATAAAACCTAAAATAAGTAAAATTAAATTATAAATAGTAAATTAATCAACTAACATTTATATTTGAATTTCAAATTTATGCTCTAATAATCAGGCAGAAAAAAAAGGATAAATATTTAGATATGACTTTCCAGCATATCTTTTTATGAAAGTAAAAACTTATTAACATTTCGAAGTATTCCTTCGTCTTCAGGACTTTTTTCTTATATTTAATAATTGTAATATATAAATCTATATAACATAATGTATAAAATAAATGTATAAACAATCCATAAATATCACATCAACTAATCATATAAAATTTTAATTTTAACATCTTTGATTAAACACTAATGCCACAAAAAACTATGTTCTCTTAAAATTATAATGTTTAGAGGAAAATTTTATCATAATAGTCAAAGTAATAAACACACTGTAGGCAAAAGTGTGAAATCATGTCAATAGACGTTAGATTTAGAATTTTTTTTTTTGGACAAAAATTAACTATTAATTTTTTCTACTCGATAGTATATCACTTGCTATTATAATTTATAAATGAAAAAAAAATTTAGATAGAGGAGAAGATGGTTGGGGGTGTGGTCAAAATGAAACACAAATAAATTGATATAACTTATTTATGTTTCATTTTGACTGCAACCCCAACCATCTTCTCCTCTTACAAGTCATCCACGGTCAACTATCTCTCATAATTATGAAAAAAAAAATTAAAATATTCACTATTTCATATATTTATTTAATCATCTAAGATCTATACAAAGTCAGTATCAAGCAAGATAAATTATATAAAAATATGAAGAATGAAATGTTCAACATAGACATAAAATTTGTTTACTGTCTTATACTTAGAGTTATTGTTAGATAAAATATGGTTATAAGATGGGATGAGATGGAACCCATATGTTCAAGATTGTACATAGTACAACCCCTCAATCTACGTTTCAGTTCAACTTTAAGTCACCCATGGTTTTTGGTAATTTGTTCTTTTAACATTCTAACAATGTATAGTAACAAATACAGTATAATAGAATAAATTGACTGTGATTAAAAGTTTTAATGTTAATGTGAAGAATTAACAAAATTGGGCTATTTTAACTGAAATTATTGACCTGGGCAGTGGCTATTCGCCTGCATAAAGTTTTTAAAAATTGATGTGGATGTGAAATTTTATTTAAGATTGTCCTTGGGAATGGCCAATATAGATAAAGAGATATAGATTGTTTTTTGTTTTGGATTTTAAATAATGCTATTGTCCCAAATATTGTGAAGAATATTATTTTTAAAAATCATAAGTAATTCTTCTTTTAACATAAGTGAATGTGTTTTATGTCTGTTAGGGATAGCAGAAAGTATAATAGTTTTGTTATTTGCTACTTTCAGGTTCCTAAAGAGTAGACTGATAACTTTGTGATAGAAGAATAACTAGCATTTTCCACTTTAAAACTTGAATTTCTCCAAAAAAATTTTTGGAATAAGCCAAAATTTCTCAACAGCTTTTCGACTAAATCACCATTTTGTAAAATATACTAATTTTACTACAACTGATAAGTAGTTAATTATTACCTTAGGTGTACTGTGTTGAGTCATCGTATGTTCGACATAATATATTCTATCCCTTGCTTTCTGGAGCTCTTTATCCAATCTCTGGCGTTCTTCTTCTAGCTCTCGGAGCCTTGCTTCTGCAGCTACACCAATAGAAAACATCTTATGAGTTAATATCTTCTAACAATAATAATATTTATCTATTATAAACAACTATATTTTTTTATTTATATATTTATTTAGAGGGATTCATTTTATTATTACTAAATATCAATCACAAATATATTAATATACTGAAGAGTAATGTTTTTAAAAGAAAGCTTTTAGAAGTAATAAGTGAAAGGAGACTAAAAATAAGGAAATTTAAAATTTGATTTTTATTTTAGTTGAGAAAATTTTGAAAAATTGTTGTTAAGGATTACAAGTAAGCCTATGTAACAAGTAAGATGATGTAAATATATTTTTAAAAATTGTTGACAGTATTGATACATGATATATGGGATTGAATTTTAAAATGAACACTTTAAGGTCTGAAATGTTACCCAATTTATAAATGAAATGTGTATGAAGATTTGGATGGTTAATACTATGTTTCTTAATATTATAATTTTAATTTTTATGTAGAAAATATATAGCTAATATTTACAATAGGTTACATGTAAGATTCTGAGTTTTAAATTAAGTTTGTAATAATATATGGTAAGAAAGAACTAATAGACTTATTGAAGTATCTAATAATTTCTGGAAAATTAAAAAAAAAAAACCTCACAACTTCAACTATCCTGTATTGGTTAATTCAATGATATTTTGGACTTTTCTTTGTCAATTTTCAAATCAATTCCTTCTGATAGAACACTTGTTAATTAACCTATAATTTGAATTTCACTGAAATATACTTTCTCGTTATGTTTTATATTTGATGACAATTTTTTTGGTATTTAATAATGTGGTAATCTTATCTTTCCGCATTGACAAGTGTTCTAATATGAGGAATTGATTTGAAAATGGACAAAGCAAAAGTCATAAACATCACCGCATCAGTCAATAAAGGATGGTAGAAGTTGTATTTTTTTTGTTTTATTTCCCAGAAATTATTACACAAAAGAATTATAATTCTTAGAAAACAGTATTTTTTTTTTTAGAAGATATATTTAATATTTCCATATGCTTTGCGGGCTTAGTGAAACTTGTAACCTATTTTCCCAACTGGAGAGAATTTTCAATGTCTGTTATAAAATTTAAATTCAAAAACAAGGCCTCAGTAATAATTGCAATCTGGGACAAGCATAACTCTTATATTACATCTCTGATAAGACTGAACAGGAAACAAATCTATGCAAGCAGAGCCTCCTTTCATTTCATTTTCATAGTAATGTTATGATACAGATAGAAATATATTTTACTATAAAGAAAAAAAATCCATAAATACCCAATAACTTATTTTCTTTTTCTTTCTGTTTCGCTTCAAATTCCTTCCTTTTCTCTCTCTCCTGCTCCAATAGAAGCCTTTGTTCCTCTTGTAATTGCTCTAATTCCTCTCGTTTTTCCCATTCTTCCCTTAATACCCTGGTAAGAACAAAACAAAATAGTTAAGAAATTTGAGTATCATTGGGGAAAAAAATAGATAATTCAATATAAAAAAAAACTCGTAAGCCAGAAATTGCTAGAAAAGGAGGGGGAGGAGAGAATGTAAAGAAGCAACCGATAACATATATATATATATATATCGATAAGGAAATATAAACAGAATGCCAGATTACTGATGAGGTTCTAATCAAAGAACTTAATCCAGATATAGATGAAGGCAAAGAGAAAAATTAAGTGGACACCTCACCATTAATGGAGATAGAGGTATTAAAGAAGTTTATGATGTGTCACAATGTTTTTTCACTCCATAAATTGACATGACTGGCTTCCAATTAGTTGAAAATGAAAAAAAAAACTAATAAGTTTTATCTTAAAAAAAAAGGACGATGGTAATAAATAAGGACTGACAAAAGATTATTTACTATTTGAGTTATTTTGACCGCACTCAAACCATCTTCCTTCTATTAAAAGCAAAAAGTTAAAAACGATTATTTTTCAGTTTGAAATTGAAAAAAAAATATATATATATTTTTCTGAATTTTTAATATGTATATGTTCCTCTTTTATAAATCCTAATAATATTTCAAATAAAGTAGTGATCCTTTATCTGAATAGAGCAGTTTATTAGTTTTTAGTGGCAATAATTAATTTTTAAAAATTCCTATTTCACACTTACATGAAGGGAATAGGGATTGGTTTTAACAACAATTGGGCATAATGACTGAATATGCCTGAACCCTTGGAGGCCATAATAAACGATATCCACTCTAACTTAAAATTGAGTTTAATTATTAGGATCTCAAAACAACAATAAAAAATTAATTTAAAATAAATGAAATCTATTGAAGGATATTAATTTAGTATCATTAATGAGTAATATCTTAAGACAAGAAATGCAAGCTAGGAATGACTGTGTCACTAAAATTTATATAACTTCTGACTTTATTATGAAATTGCCTTTATCTTTATTAAATGAATTCAGATGATTCTAATAAACTTCAAAATCAACAGGCTATTATTAGTGAGAAGATATGGATACTAATAGTCACAACTTTGATTAATTGTTATAATTATTTAACCAAAATAAATTAATTTGTTTTTCAACATATATATAATACTACCTAGCTTGAAGTGATCTGACAATTTCTTCATCTCTTTTAGCTTGTATTTCTTCTTCTAGAAGTGCTTCTAAATGTGTTACTTGTTTTTCTTGAGCAACTTTAAGTTCTTGGGCTTCTAGTTCTGCTGCAACTCTTGCCTAAAAGTTAAATAATTTATTTATTTTTAAAATAATTAAATGTTAAGGGGAAAATGAGTTTTTTTATACAATAGATAATATAAACATAAACTACCATTTTTTCAGCCTGTAGTTGGACTCCCATGTCATGAATTATGCTGGATTTTCTACGTGATTCAGCTTCATCAATTTGTCTTTGTTTTCTCCTCCTCGCAGCTAGTGTCCTTTGGTAACCTTGACCACGTCCTGATTGTGAAATGGCTATTTGCAAGGAGGATACCCATTGTAACCTGCTCCTACAAAATAAAGTTAAATAATCTAACAAAACTTTTTTTAAAATATGTATGTTATAAATATATTTAATTAGAAATAGGAATGTATCTGCATATGTAATATCTTAGTGTCAGTTGTGATCTGTAATGTTTAGACACACAAATGCATGGGTCAGAATATACTTGCAAGGAGCTGTGGAAGCCATCCGACTACTATACTAAGTTTTATTATTTGTAGACGATTTCAGTAATAATTCATGTATATGTTTGAATATAAAATGACATTCCGTCAGTTACAATAAATCAGTTTATTTAGCAGTTAGGTTTTTCAGTTATTAGCAATTTATATTCAAACCAATTGCCTTTGACTACATTGTAAATAATGTGAATAGAGAGAAAATTATATAGTTAAGATTTTTTTTTAGTGATCACTCCTTATATCTTTTTCACTTTATCAGATGACATTTACACCTCATGTGCATGAAACAGGCATTTATAACCATTATTTAACATGGGTGAAAACATAGGGCATAGCTATTAATATATAAAAAGCAAACAAAGTCCTCAAACATATTACATTTTGCAAAGTTTAATGTAATGCGTAGACAAAAGCACATTACCTATGGTCATGAGGTGCCAACTCAATACATCTTTCATTGGTATGTAAATAAATCCTGTTGGCTGAAGTATCCACCCAGCAATTCGGGTCAAGGTTAATTATGCCTGAAATAGAGGAAACAATTAAATTTTCTAACACACACACATATACAACAAATTAATTAGAATATAAGTAAAGCAATTAAATATTTCAAAGATTTTTCTATTCTAAAAAAATTATGGAAATTTACTTCAGTAACTCGGGTATGGTATCTCATTGAATAAGAAACTGTGCTACTATCTCTTGAGCCCGGGTGTGACTGGGACGAAATTATTTATTCAATTAAATCAGCCATGAGTCAACTTTGTGGGTTCGGGAATGGTTATCCCTAATTGGGAAAAAATAGCAGTCGAGCATGATCTTGAACAAATCACCATCTTGCAAAACTGTTGTTCAAGAAACAGTACTTCTTCATTAAATACTGAATCTTTGACCCTTCATGAGTTGAATTAGTGCATGAGATTAATTTCATATATAGATAAATCTATAAGGCAACCCTTCCCGGCTGGACCCGTCCCACTAAAACCCCCAGGGAGCTACAATCCTATATCACTTTTGAAATATTTACTTGACACGGGAAGAGAATTGAAAAATGGTGTGAAACTCTACTCCAATCTTAAAATCTACTCCGTGAAAAACAACTCCACGCCTAACAACAATAAGGATATAGAGAAAGAAAAAAAAATAGAAATAAATAACAATAAAATCTGGCTATGGTATAACAAGGAAGAAAATACGAAAACATTTAATAATAAATTCACTTAATTTATGCATTTTTCGTGCCTCCCAATTTAAAGCCTTAACCTTTTAACAATTTATATTTAAGACATTAATTTTCCTCTAGAACAATTACTGTTTATTAAAAGGCACTAATTGGAGAGCTCTTAGCAACTATGTACGACGGGGTACACTGGAAAGAGCTCGGTTAACACGACGTTAATTTTTTAAAGCATATAACTTTTCTTTTTTTTTTTATGTTTTGTTATTTATATTTTTTAGTTAAAATTGCACACAGGCTTTGACAGACAGATATTTTTTTTCTATTGTCGATGTGTTCTTAATTATTCAAATAGATCCCTTTTTTTTTTCAATTCAAAACTTTATTTATTAATACATATTACAATTTGCCACAACGTTATTGGAAAATAGGTAATAGTGATAACTGATCACACTCATACTAAACTACAATAAAATAAGAGTAAAAGTAAACAAATATTTGAAGAAAAAAAAGTACATAAAAATAAATAATCTCTTTCTAAATATATACAAACAGAAGGATAAAGAAAACGAACATAATCAAATTATGTTCATGAAAACAAATAATAATAAAACAAAATGAAATGAAATGAAAAAATAATTTTATTCTGGGACATATGTCCCCAAAGAATAAATACATGGTTCATATATTAAGATATTTATCTGGCAAGCATTTACAAGTTTTCAGATAGTAAAATGAAATTACATTGGGATATTGGCTTTACTACTGTTTATAATGTTAACAATATATGCCTATTTATTTGATTACAATGATATGGAGGTTTGGTTATACAATAAGTGGAGAAATAGCTGTTGTTTAAAGGAAAGAATGAATGAGGACCGGCAAATGGAGATGGGAAGAGAATTCCAGAAGGAGGTTGCATGTATGACGAAGGATCTGCTAAAGAAGGCGGTTCTATAGAAGGGCACAAATAAATCAATTGGTTGGGGTCTGGTTTTTAATGAGTGGATGGATGAACGAAGAGTGAGGAGATCTAGGATATAGGTAGGTTTTTTATTTTAGGAACTTGGAATAGGAAAACACCAAGGAGGTATTGCCTTCAGGAGGTTAGATAGAGCCACTTCAACTCAGTACACCAGCGGGAGACTGGAGAGCACCTTGGGAACCCTAAGATAAATCTTATAAAGCAATTCATGAGTCTCTTCAGTCTCAATTCTAATCCTGCAGATAGTCCTGCATAGACCAAGGAACCGTAGTCGAAGTGGGAGAAGACAAGAGAGGATACTAGAAGCTGACAGGTGTTCTGAGGATGGAATTAAGGAATCTTAGGAACTGTTTGAGTACAGTTATGGATTTGTGAAATGTGATTATTTATATATATAATAATAAAATATATATTAATACAAATAATCACCAGTCAGATTTACATGCTTACATCAAATATTTATACTATCAACCTGAGGATCCCTGAGCCCATTCTATGCCCCACCTGTGAGGAGTAGAGCAGAGCTCAAGAGATCCCAGCACATCCCTCTCACCGGGTCACTGGTAATGAGCAAGTGGAGGCTAAGCAAGTACGCTAAATGTAATAAAATTAACACATTTCATTCACTAATTCATTCATATTAATTTTCTTTGACTCTCCAAGGGGTTTATTATACATCTATCAAAATCACTACTCTTTTGTTTATCATCAAATTCTTTCACAGCTTATTGCTACTAAAACTACGAGATTGTTAATTATTTTAATAAAAATTAAAGGTAGTTAGAGGAATCTATTATGAAAATTCAGAATTTAAACCTTCAAATAATTTTATTGTAACAAGGATACTTTTATTATAAAATTATTTGAGCCTTTTGCAAAAAAATATTTCCAATTGATGATATAAAATACTATTTCCAGTATGTCCATTTTATAAAAGGTTACAATGCAGGTAACTAAATATTTAATAAACCTTGAATACATAATTTTAGTATCATTTTTGAATTAGGCTGTTAACATACAAATAAGCTGTTTTAGGAGACCCAGTTATTTTTAAGAGATCTTAAAACGTCCTATTCCATTGAAAGCTCAAATTTGAAATTTTCACAATTTCAATACTTCACTTTCTTCTTCTTTGAATAATCCACATACCTTACGGTGTCTGGGTAACCTGGATTTATTTCCTAACCGTAACCAACTTCTTGACTTCATTAAGAGTGATTCCTCCGCTTCTTGCCAGATAACATATAAGATCCTCCCAATTATTCCTCAGGTGTGCGCATGGTTTTTTTTTTTTCAGTCTTTGCCTTCCAAATAATTTTTTGAGATTCTATTCATCAGCATTCTTTGCACATGGCCAAATCAAGTCAATTCTATTCTATGTGTATTTTCTCTGAGCATTTCTTGTCCTGCTTCCTCTCTGATTCTTATATTTCTCATTCAGTTGAATCTAGTTTTACCGAGAGCTTTCCTCAAAAATTGCATTTCTGTGGCTTGGATACGGCTTTCGAAATTTTCGATACTAGGCCAACTTTCAGTTGTATAGATTAGCATAGGCATGAAGACTTTTTTATACACTGGCATCACTGTTAGGCAAAAATTAGCTATAGTTAAAACTAATAGCTAAAATCACCAGGGATAAAATATTTATTTATCAATGGTTCATTCATGAATATGGGTCGTATCCATGACAATTTTAGCTAATAGTTTCAACTGTAGCTAATTTTTGTCTATCTCTATCACCTAACTTTCCCTAACTGTAAGGTATTTCGGTGTGAATAAAAAACTGCAATATCACTCAGAAAATAAGAAATTAATTATTCACAGAATATTAAGAGACAATTACCACATTGTTCCTTTTCATCCATATTCTTGTAATAAGCCATCTGAGTAGGCTGAAGTACAAACCAGTACTCCCTCAGTGTTGGTAACAAATATCCCTTTTTCATCAAATTACCCTGAAAATATAATTTATTCAATTCATCAAGCAGAAAATAACAATTTTCATTTTATTCCAATACTTCTGCAGTAATTACATGTCAGTAGTAAACTACGATATGCAAATTAACTAGCAAGGATCTTAAAATTAAAGATTACAAAAGATTCTTAAGAAATTTTATAAGATAATATTATAGTTAAATACTCTAAATAAAATATAAATCCATTAATATTAAAAAATCAATTATAACATGTCACACCTTTTTTATCACATCACAAAGAAAAGTGCTAGCTAAAGCTGTTACTGCTTCTATCAGTACTGGTTCTTCGACATCAGACAAATATTTTGTCTCTAGGAGTGTTAAAAAAGTGGAAAATCTAAAACCAGGAGTGTTGACGGTGAGAGAGTCATAAGCCTCTTGGTCCCAATCTCCTCCAAGAGATGTCACTAACTGGCAGCTGACTAATCCCACTTCACTTCTCTCAAGAACCACCTGAAAAAATAATAATAATAATCAAGTTGTTTCTTCTGAAATATTGGAAAATTAAGTTTGAAAACTTATGTCATTTTTTTTAATTCATTTGTTTTTCAGATGATTGAAGTAAAAGTTCCAAATCCTTGGTTTTTCAGCCATTATTTCGAATTTCATATAATCTAATGATATTATATACACTTTTAGGATACACAAACTAAACCTTTCTGGCAAATTGGAAGTTTCAATATTTCTTTAGTTTTTGATAAATAATTTAGAATATGTTTGTTTTGATCCAAGGAATAATTTAAAACAAATAGTTTGAGTAGTTCCAAACAATTAAGAAATTTGATAAGTAAAATAAACTCTTATACTTAATTTAAAAGAAGATTAAATATTAATTTTTATTCAACTGAATAAGCCTATAGTAATTAAAGCCCTTACTTGAAAGATGTCTTGTTGAGTGGCACATGGCTGAAGCTCCCCGAGCATACAGAATACCCGAAAAAGGTAATGAAGACATTCATCAGGAAGAATGTGTGGTTCTCGATTTAAGTATAGCCTTTTACATACGAGCCAACACACTTCGTCAATACTTGCTTCATATTCCCTAAGTAAAATAAGTGAAAGGGTGTCTGGTAAAGATGAGAAGACCTAAAAAGCAAAACTGTTCATTATTATAAACGAATATTTACAACAAAAAATATTTTTAAAAGTAAATAAGAAATATAATATGATTTAATTACATTAAAATTTAGCAAATTAATGTTTTCAATTAAAATATGGATTTTAACCAGGAACAGATTCGATTAAGGCGGTGAGGTCAACTATTACTTCATGGCGGATCCCAGAAATAAATATTTTCTTCTTACATTCTCAGGCTATCATTAATTGAGAAGTGCAGGTTAGTCTGAACGGGGCCGTCAGTAACTGAGGGAGTACTGTAACATAGGTCTTTCAACCTCGGAACTGCAGGGACACTAGTTCGAATCAGGCCTAGGGGTCAAATTTTATTTCTGTGGTAGTCCCATAAAATGAAAACTTGCCTGCCACCATGGTTAAAATAGGATGGTACCCTGCAAATAACCCCCTTCCTCCTCTCTATTTGTTAGAAATGACTAGAAAGCCACTCCAAGCTGATGAACTTAGGAAGGTGAACTATTAATTCTCAGAGTAAACCAGAAATTCATCTTGTAATTGATAAATTGATGTGGTGTGCACAACACAACTTTCACTTACTACACTATTTTCTGTTAAAATCATTGTTAGTTTCAAATTTGACAACTTCTTTATTATTTACGATGGCATTACTCCTAATTATATTTATATTTATAGGTTAGATAGAAAAACTACTATTTCTATGTGTTTGTGTTTCCATGGTTATTGTAACAGCAGTAAAACGGTACTTTAGATAGAGTTTTTTGAAAATTTGGCATTTAAGCCCTCTCAATTTTTTTGTTAAGATTGCCTTATATTAAGACCCTTTAATTGTATTTCAATATGACGTATACAATAAAAATCGCAACAGCTGTTTTTTTAAAAAATGTTAAAAAAAATATAAAATCAAAGATACAAAGAGGAGCTTCCTGTAAGGCAATTTTAGTGAAAATGTTGCAGTAATCGACATATCTTAAATAGGTAATTTCATTTCCGTACAACTTTTTTGTTTTTTGGCTAGGATGTTCATACACATACAGAGACCATTTCATAGATTTTTTGTTGTTGTCATAATTCTAAGGTTGCAAAGACCTGCACCTCAACCACCTGAGCTATAAATGGCCCTCATTTCATATACTTGGTCATTTTGACTCAGAAGACCTTAAAACTATCATTTTCACTGAAAACTCAGATTTGAAATTTTTCAAAAAATAACAATACTTCCCCACGATATATCTCTTTATTATATAAAAAAGTTATTAGAGATCACAACACCATTAATTTTAGTGAAATAATTAATATTATATATTTTTATCCTATATATTTCATATATAGATAAGTAACAGTAAAGCATTGCTTATTAACAAAATAAATATGATTTCACATTATTATTCGAGTAAAATATTGAAAAAATTATTAAAACACAAAAGATGTTACAACATCAATCATAGAAATAATTAAAATGATGAGTAAATCAGAAAGATTAATGTTCTCAAAGACCTTCAAATCCTTCTTTGCACATCACTCCCTCTGCTTTTATTAATTTTTAAGATTCTTTTCGTACAAAATAAACCTGACCAAAAATTATTTTCATTATTATGTGTTATGTTATCCATTATTTAATTATTCTTTCCAAATGAATCTCTGAACTGTTTCTGTCTGTAAAGAAATAACTCAGACACCTCACAATGAGAATTTATTAGAGTACTATCATTTGTATGGTTTCTCAATATGAAATGTTCATACCATATCTATTAAGCCTATACAGCAAGCACTGCCGGCTTTCGATATTTGATACTCTGGGATAATAATGCCATTATTATATCTCAAAAATTGATTTCTTAAGCCATGTATATTACTTTATGCTTGAATTCTATTTTTTTCAACAAGTCTCTAACTATGTGCTTTATGAATTAGATTAAATTATTATCTTATACAGTAATTTTTTTATAATTCCTACTAAGTGGCGGGTGCCCCTTACTTCAATGCCACTGCCCTGAGGCAGTTATTAGTTTTTCTCTAATAGGAATATGATCACTTTTAAAAATTTTGGAACTTAAAATATCATAAATATTTATACCAATAAAAAAACTCAGAAAAAAAAACTAATACACATATTGATGCTTTACTTTAATAGTGCACATCTGACAATAAAAAAATATTTTATTTTATATTTGACATATTCTATAGATTGTACCGTAGGCTTTAGTTACTTTTTGACAACTCTACTAACTTCAAGACAGTCCATAGAGGGAGCATAGTAAAAAAAGAAACCCCTGTCTGTGGTAATATCTTTGAAACATGTTCATTTTTTAATAAAACCAAAACTTTTTTATTTTTGTCAGATGTGCTACAATTCAAGTAAAACAGTGATATGTATATAAATGGTGCAATGAATGTGAACGAACTAATCTCAGAACATTATTCAAAGAAATTATTTTGAAAAAGCATTTCAGAAACATATTTCTCAATCAATGAAAGAACTTTAAGAGGCAAAAATATTTTAGTGGAATGTTTCTATTATTTCTGGACAATATTTTTAAACATAAGCTCTTGAAAAAATTTTTTTTTATAATTATTTATTGTTATTTACAACTGTATAAAAATATATACAAGTAAATTTGCTGTAGGTGACATACTGACATGATACCAACTTGTGGAAAATCTACCCATTGATAGAACTCCAAAAACATTTCTAGAGGAGAAGATCTCGAGGCCATCTTCTGAAATAACTTAAATTTATTTTTTTTAAATTTCGAACTATTACTTTGCTCAAGGAATGAACCATGAAGGTGACAAGTCCTCTGTAGCTAAATTATTATTTTATAATGTTGTGATAATATTCAAATGATAAAAGCAACAATATCAATAATTTCTCAAGCCAAACAATGTGATTACATCTGCAAACAAGGCATGCCCTTGACTTTGTTTAACATTCTTCTGAACTTTTCCTCCTTATTATAAAACTGCATATCTCTGTTTACTGATGACATTAATTATCAATATTTTCTTTAAAAAAATATTAAGAGCAATATTAATTTTCTGAACCAAAAAATGAAATAAATTATATGAAATCGAAGGCTGGAATTCTAATGTGAAATGATAAAAAAAAGTAAGACTGTGGTTCATTAACTTCAATTCACAAAACATTAAATTGAATCAATGAAAATTGAATATATAATTTAAAATTAATTATTATGGATTTAAATCTTCTTTGAAAGAAATCAATTTTTTTTTTTACAGTAGAAAAAATCTAAAAGAACATAGAAGGAAATATATTTCCTGCAAGAGAAATCAGTGTAGAAAGATTCCCATATAGAGTGGCAACTTCTAACTGACCTTGTCACTCTTAGCCAAAACAGAATAAATGAGTCATACGAGAACATTTATTTAATTGTTTTCATGTAATTGTTTAAAAATATGAATAGATTTTGAAAATTGTTTTTATCAATGTTTAAATTGTACACTGAGATACCAGTTATTTAGAGGGAAGAATGAGAATATAGAATTCATATAAAATCCAATGTGTGAGGTATTTTCAGAATTATAGTAATGACTTGATTAGCAAATGGAGTAAGAAACATTGATATAACAGATTTAACATAATACAGATACATGAACACTTACTTCTTTTAATAAATAATACTTGTAGTGATAAAAATTTAGTGATGTAGTACTTCTATAATGTTCTAATCCTTTTTCCACTCCATATAAATCCAGCAAAGTTCCAATATTCGCAGTTAACACCTAACATAAATGATAATATTCAATAACATCAAAAACTATGTGAGTGCTACAAAATAGTAGGGCTAAAAATGATATCTGACAATTATTAGGAGTATAATAATAATGTATTTAAGCTTTAAAACACATATAAACAATAATGACACCTGTTAAGTAAGTGATGTCATAGCTAGATGGATTGTTCCAATATTAATAATAAGTGACAATTAACAATATTCATACCTTAAGCTTCGATTTTACCACATTTCCAGAATTATCAGTCGAAAGAGAATTAAATGCATGCCAAATACTATTGGTTACATTCTTGAGGAGAGTAGCCATAATACCTCATCCCTCGTGATTCACTGATAGCAGATCCCCACTCCTGTCACTCTATCAACCCTACCCACACAATGGCAAAGAGGTCGAAATATTTTATTGTATTTACTGTACTGAAACAAACAAGGAGCATCTATAACGTCATACAGGTTTAACACCAATCAGTAATGACAGTTATAGATTTTTTCCATTTGAACATTATACTAGAAATTATAATGTAATTTAATTTTCAATTTTAACAAGTAATCTGTTTCATTTACAGGAAAATACTATTGTTGTAAAGATTGCAGAATTAAATTGACCGGTTCAAATCATATTAACGTACAGTGGATAAAAAAGTATTGACACTCTTAATTTGTTTGTAAAATAAAAATATTTTTATTTAACAGAATAAAAACTTCATCAAAATCCTTAGTTGTAAAAAAAAATTACAAATTTACAAAATAAAAAAATAATCATTTTTATGTTTACTTGCATACAGTAAGCCCTGCAACGTGAGGTGAAACGATGGCTCACATTAAATAGTTTAATTAGTATTTAAATGTTTGTTTTTTTTTATCGCACCTGGACCATCTTCCTTTTATATAAGAAAGTAAGTAAAGAAAAACATCCTTTTTAGTGGCAAACATTCTTTTATTAAAAAGAATGTAAGGAAAAACATCCTTTTATCCTTATCTCGTTTTCTTAAAAATATGCCTAAATCCTATAATTTACAAAAACGGATCAAAATGAGACCAATCATCAGCATCATCCTTTGTAACTAATGACTCAACGTACAAAATTAAACTCCACAAATTATGCAACATATTCACTGCTGAACTCAATGCAATAGAAGCAGCACTTCACTTCTGTTTGTCTTTGAACCACAATAATTACAGACTCGTTAAGTTCATTAAAAGGTATAGTTTATATATGTCCAGAGCATCCGAAAATTTCCTGCATCCATTTTTACTTAAAAACTCTACAAAATCTGGGTAAGTCACATTTATATGGGTTCCCAGTCACGTAGGAATCGCAGTGAATGAACTGGCCGATCACGCTGCAAGAGAAGTGCTCGAGCTTCCGGGATGGGGTAAAGCAATTTTAACTCCATAAAAAATGAGACAACCCCTTGTAATTGTAAAGGAAATCAAACATAAATTGCAATCTTTATGGAATGAAGGCCCAAAGAGTAAACTAAAAAGTATTAAAAAGGACGTCAAGCCCTGGGGTACCTCCTGCCGCAAATGCCGTAGAGAGGAGGTCGTACTGACCATGCTGAGAACAGGTCACACGAGGCTCACCCACTCCTAGCTTATTTTTTATAAAACGCCTCCGAACTGCCAGTATTGCAATAAAAATTGTGACAATTATCCATATTTTCCAGGAATGCCTTTATTTCACATCACACCTCAATAGCTAAGGATTAAATCCGGATATTTCAAAACCCTCAGAGATGACGATTAAACAGTAAAACTAGTGTTTTAGTTTTTAAAATATAAAGGTTTACTGACAAAAACAAAATAATATTAAAAATTAAAAAATAAAATTAAACAAATGTAACAAAAATTAAAAAAGGTATAAATTGCGTAAATGACCAATGATAATTTACGCCATTAAACAAAAACAAACAAACATCCTTTTTTAGAAATTCAAAAAAGTATTGGGACACTTTTCATTGTGTACATAATATTTTATCCGCAACTATGACAGCCTATAATCATCTTGGCATTTATGAAACTTTGCGTTACTTTAATTGTGTTACTTGAACAATTTTACGCCATTCCTCAGAAAAAGTTTCCTTTCGCACAAATTTGGAAGACATTTTTTTTTTATGCCTATTAGATACCGTAGCACTAATGTCCGGAGGCTGTGGGGCGTTTTAGGTTGCCTCAGATTATTATTCAGCATTAACTCTTTCGTTATGTTAGCCGCGTATTGTCTTGTTTTAAAACTGTGCCATTACTTTTTTGACCCTGAAAATTTACTTTTTTTATGATCACGTCAAACTCATCTTTGAATTCAAAATATTAATTTCTTATAAAATCTAGGTTTTAAGGGCCACTTATGAAGTAAATATTAGCCCAAGAAAATATCTTTATCCTATTGAGATTTATAGGAAAAGAGTGTGCCAATACTTTTTTGAACCACTGTATATAGCGTAAATATTTCGTAATTGAGTCAACATTCTTCTAAAAGCTCTGGAAAGGTTCCATAATTTAATTCTATTTTTCTCCACACTCGTTCCACAAGAAGATCCCGTATGTCAGGCGAAAAAGAGTCTACCCCTCTCATCTTCTCACAGTGTGGCCGATAGGCAACTTAAAATGGCAGTAGGCATTCTCCTTAAATAGTCTTATTTTATTGTTAATTAACATTTTAAAGTTAGTTATAGAATCTGCTTTATACAGAAGTCTTCTTAGTGGCGGTTTCGCCGTCGTCTGTTGTGAGTTTAAGTAAAAAAAAAAATAATAGTTCAAATGTATCTTATGAACTTACGAAATTTCTTTAGGAATTATTAGCCAATACTTAGTAGGAAGAATCATCATTTCTTTGAAGAAAATCTAGCCAAAAACAGTCTATGTACGTCTTGAATACTAGTAAAACAATAAATGTAAAACATCAAATAAACTGAAAATGTTTTAGCGAAAAGATTATAGTAGATCCAAAAGCGTTCGAAATGGATTTAATCATCTTCTAATATTATATACTAATTCCGTGAAATATATTAAATTAAAAAAAAACACTTTTTTCTCTCGAAAAACTTTAATATGTTATTGATGATTTAAGTTTGGTTGGATGGTAACTATCCGTCGTGAGCTGTATCACTTTGATTTTACCATTGCCCCGAATTAAAGCGCAAGCAGCCTTGTTGAAGCCTGTGTAAAACGATGAGGAAAATACTGTCAACATTTTCCAATTGTGATGAATCTGAAAAATAAAAAATCGACATAATTAATAGATAAGTAAAGCAGAAAGATTTTGTAATATATGCTACTTCTGTATTTCATTGATATTGAAATATATTTAATAAATATTAACTAGAGTCCATAAAAAAAAACACTATCAAGCAATAATAGGAAATAAACAAATAATATTTAAGTTGATTAAGGGTCACGTAGGGATCCCATATAACGAGGCAGTTAATAAAATGGCTAAACTGTCCATTACAACAGGTCAGACTGTTGACACTAAGTTGCCTTACATCGATTATTATAAAATGATTAAATTAGATCAGATAGAAAGCTGGCAAAAATAAAATCGGGAGAACACCACCGGGTAGTTCTAAAGAAAATTGTATTCCCTCATATCATTCGAAAACCGTAGACATCATAAAAACTTATATTAGGATGAATCATGGAATTTTCAATAATAACCTCTTATTAATCAAAGTTTCGCCCCACTTAACAGCTATTTATCAGAGCTAAATTCTTTCATTATGTTGTTACGAAATTCTACATCTACCTGGATTTAGCCCAGATGAGACCCTGCAAAGTAGAGCGAAACTTCGGTTAGAAATTAATAGTTTTTCTCCTATTTATGTACCTTTTTGACCATCACTCCGTCTTCCTACAAATAAAATATTATGACAAATAATAAGATATAAACTAAATCTTTGCGTCTTCCAATTTTATTACTATCTCTTTGGTTCAGGAATTATTTATAAAAGTTCTAAATGTGAATTTTGACAAGAGAAAAGTCAGCGATTTACGATCGACATCCGGTAACAACTGATTGTGTTGGGTCGTGTCGTTGTCGAAGAATTGATAAGATAATTTAGCGAGTGCGTAGGTCGAATCCTGATAATATTTTTCTATTATGATGAAGATGACGTTTATCTCCTTGAGTGAGTATAATCCTGCTCCTACGTTGAGGGCAACTGAGAAATTAAAGCGAAATGTCATTGCGGCTATTTTTAAAGCAGTATTTTGGACCTTGTTTAACATTTCTCTTGTTTCATTAGAGTTCCTAAAGTTTAAATACTATTATTAGATCTAACCTACACATTTAAAGATAATTCAATAACTAAACGAACTTAAATGCTTACAAATTAGTAAAAGTAATTTTTATCCATGAAGATTTCTGGTGATATCAGTTCAGGGGATATCACTGGTAAAATTTCATTGTCATAAATTAGTAAAAAAAAACTTATACCTTGATCTATGCATGTGTTAAGGTATAAATATAAGTTTATAATTAAGAATAACCTTATTTCAAGTCCTGTTGATATGTTTTTAGATTTCTCCTTATTTTTTATAAATAAACTATTATTTATTATTTTAGTTGAAAAAAAATTGACAGAAATATGATTATTGTGACTATTATACCTAAGACTAAATAAGGAGAAAAATTTAATTATGAAATGTGAGGATATAATTATTGAGTACCTGCTGATGGAGCGATGACCCCGAAACATTGCTTAAGATACTTTGAAATGAAGAAATTTAACAAACAAGAGTTTTTCATGTC
>NW_027108701.1:142650-144117 GCF_000696795.3 Halyomorpha halys | reverse complement strand
ATATTTTTTTTTATTGTATCCTTATTTTTAATAAATTTCACTCCGCACTTATTACGAATTCATTAGTTCTTTGTTATTAATTGTAAATTCATATCATTACTATTAACTTTATAAGTCATTTCATTAATTTTTTGTTACATTAATTTATTTTCATTTTAATATTTTGTATTTAATTTTATTTTGATAATTAAATATGTATTGTAATTGTATTTTGTTAATTGAGTCTGCTATTATTTTGACATCGACCGATAGGTGTTCTCATCTGCCCGGAACATATTGTACTTTTCTGAGCAAATAAATAAAATAAAAAATAATTATCCTACAAATATAGCGAATCCGGGGCGGGCACTCACCAGGCCACAGCGTGTGAAAGGGTTACAAAGCACTTCACCAAGTGTAGCGTTGTTCAAGAACTCCCCATTAAGGTTTAAATATCTTCAAAACCTAATTTTTAAGGCATTATACTTTTATAGAATAATTAGATCGTGTATTTTATTTAAGGATTGCAGTCTAGATGGAGGAAAGGAGACTGTTCTCTGTACCTCCCGCCTATACTGATCATAATTACCGAGTTTACGTTATATTATTGAGGTTTATTTTCTTTAAAGAACAAATTTGATTATTAATTGGATCATAGTAATTCGAATAGTAAAAAACTATTAATTAAGCTCTAACGTTTCGCCCCACTTTGCAGGACTTCATCAGAGCTAAAAATTAGCAAACAAAATTATCCCACTTTACAGGGCTTCCTCAGGGCTAAAAACAAGATTTAATAACTAGTCACGAAAATTAGTTTTTTTATCTAGTTTTTTGTTGTGAAGTCCTACAGCGTTGGGTGAAATATTGGCGCATAATAAATCGATTTGTTCAATTGGAGTTCCTATTTGACCGCATCTGGACTCATTTATATTAATTATCAATATATATATTTAGACTTATTGACAAGAATGAATATTCTTTAATGAAGTAATGCTTGATATTTTTATAAAATTTATAAAACTATTTCCTTCCTGTTCTTTACTGATACGAAACGTGGCCTCTTGCTATATAGTAGGAACAGCGTATTAAAGTTTTAAAAATGAAATATTGCGTAAAATATTCAGACTGAATAAGAATGAGTTAACCGAAGAATTTAGAAGGCTGCACAACGCCGAGTTGAGGGAACTGATTCCGTTAAATATAATACTGGTTAACAAGATGAACGAGTTAAGGCTGTGGTGCTTAGTAACGAACGGATCCCTAAAAAGTTAATAAACACTATTCCGACGAGTAAACGTCCGAGGTATAGACCGAAACGAAAGTGGGAGGATTGCGTTAATACTGATCTAAGGAATTTGGCTTTTGACGGGCGGCACTGGACAAGTGTGTGTGTGTATCGGCATCGAACCATCGGGTTCACTAATTCTTAATTACATTATCATTTATTGACTATAATATGGTTTTATTAACGGTTTATATATATATATA
>NW_027108701.1:90842-142385 GCF_000696795.3 Halyomorpha halys | reverse complement strand
TATATATATTTATTTTTTTTATTTTTCTATATGCATGCAGAACTAATCGTTCAGTTTATAAGCTCATTCCTATAAATATATTCCCAGCACTATATTATCTACGAACGAAACTGTTTCTTTTCGCTTTTTAGCTCACATAAAATAACCAAAACTTGGATAGAAACGTAGGTGAAAAACAAAACAAAAAAGTACAAATGAAATCTACGTTTCATGGAATACCGCTTTCTCAATCATTAAAATTAATTTGAGAAATTTCCTCTTGATAAAGCCCGAACGTATGAAAACTACCACATATGAAAAAATCAATCCACAACTAGCCAAATGTCAAGGTCAAAACCAGAAGGACGAATGTTGATAACTGATGTCCTCCAGAAGGTTGTGGATCTAGGTCACACCATCACCAAGTCCAGAAAAGGAAATGTTTTTATTTTATCCAGGAAAGATTTTTTGGATGTATTCTTGGCTGAGGTGAAGGAGAATTGTCCATATTAGAAACGGGGCGAAGGTTACTCAACTCATCACAACAATAATGTACTTAAAACGAATATAGTCACCGTTATGATTTATCGATTTTATTTACTATCCCACTTGAAAATATCCATTAACTAATAAAAATATTTTTAAAGGTAATAATAAAAAAAATTCAAAGCTGGGATTTTGACAAATTAGAACTTTTTAAACCAATTATAGCCAAAATAGTGCCGGTGGGGTAGCGAAAAAATATTCACTTTTATAAAAAATAAATTCGTAATTATCAAATATCGCCGCGTTCCATATAACAAAAAAAATCAATTAATAATAACGAGAGCTCGGTTTTTACCGTACCGTAAAAAATCTCAGAATAAGCCTTATTATCTAATTAATATATAAAAATGAATTTTTGTTTTTTCGTACTTCATGCACTGCCACGTCATTCATACGATTGTGATGGAGCGTTTTGCAAAATGTTCAGGATTTTCCCGGGAGAATAAAGGCTGGCCCACGTTTTCGTAAAAAAAAATAAATTAACAAAATTGAGTAATTTTGTCGTGTAGCTCAAAAAATATACATTTTTTCATGGTTATTATATGCCAATCGATTTGTCTCTTCTTTATGAAGAATCAGAAAAAAATATTACTGATTCAATTAAATGATTTTTTATTCACTAAAATGATAAAAAACAAAACATAATAATAAGAATACTAGTAAAGTAGGTCAACAAAATTTTTTTTAAGGAAAAAGCAAATCGTATTCGTTTAAAAATGTGGGAATTAACGATATATAATACATCTAGAGTATACTATTTATTATCTTATTATCTCAGGAAATGTGTTTTCTATCAGTAAAAACATTTTTCCCATTATATCCTTAAGTTAATCATGAAATGCAAATAATTTTTGTAAACATTAGTTTGGATGTGAGATGCGTTTTTTTTTTTTTTTTTTTTTTTTTAATAAACAAAATTAAAGTTACTTGTTTGTTTGCTCTTGTTTAAGGGCGTAATACTTTTTGGTCATCAACACCTATGGATTGCTATACAGCTACACATTCACTCACACAAACATGTATATGATATCAAGAGTATATGAGATCTGGTATTAAATACCTATGTTATCTTAATTTTACATTTTTTAATGGAATTTAATCAAAATCGTTAGAGCCGATTTTGTGTAAATCATGAAAAATTGATTCTGTAAGTGTCATTTGTGGTGAGTAGATTTTAATGAATAAGTTGCTGTAACACCACACCCGTCTTAAATTTTTGATTTAAATTTCCTACACTTTCCGCTTTTGAGCGACGCTGATCACATACACACACACACACACTGGCTGGAAAAGTGAAGCCTAAAAGGTGGGTCTTGTGCTTTCCGGAGGCGTGGCAGAGTAGTAGGGGAAGAGTACGAGCCAATCACTGGATGCCTTCTGTTTCAGTTTAGATTACAAGAGTAAGTCAATTATTATCCGCAATATAGTAATCAAATAGGAAACTTCCGAGTATATCATTTTTCGACATAGTGCTATAAACGCACTTGGTCCATCGTTGTACAAGCTTCATGATGCCCTCATAATAGAAGGTTTTTGGTTGAGATGCGAGCCAGGAATGCACCGTTTCTTTCATTGATTGAATCGTGACTAATTTGCTGACGATTTGCCTCTTCGTCAATAGTTACTCGTCTGTCTTAGAACACCATTTCACGTGAACGCACAATATTTTCTTCATTTGTGGCAGTAAACGGTCGTCCGGCTCCCTCATCGTGCGTAACACTTTTGCGACCATTTTTGAATTTTTCAATTCATACGTAATACTGCTCCCTTACTGTACCGAAAGTCTTAGATGAATTTCTGCCCCTGATACGCTTCCAACCACAAAAAACGGATCACTGAACGTTGCTCTTCTTTGGTGCAAATGGAAAGCGGAGCAGCCAGGATTAACAGCACAACAGCGATGACGAAACTAACCTAGCAGCTTGAAACTTGCATAGACATAACAACAAATAAACTAAGCATGCGTCATCAACGCAAAACGACAGTGCTACCAACATAAACAAAATAAACCTAAATTGCGGATAAATATTGACTTACCCTCGTACAATGGAGGAAATTGCTATTAACCTCAATGTAAACCTTCTGTCGTGGGCGTGGCTTTTTGGCTTCACTTAATGGCGAGTAGATTTATGGCACCCTCTGCTTAAAACAACTAATTTATTGCTACACCTAAATTTACAAGCATTAACAACCGAAAATAATCACCTGAAATCCAGCTTTTTGAGATTCGTGTGCTCTTATGATAAAGGACAGCTGGTTCACTTGAAGGAACCTGTCTAAAGCTTTTTCGTTGAAAATGTGCCCCGTTGATCTCCTGATGTTATTGCTGAACCCGTCGTTGGCAGCCATCTCCAGTTTAACTTTATCAGAAATTTCACATTCCCTATTTTATAAGATTTATTTTAATAATTTAGTAAATTAATGTATTCCTGATGTTTTGTTAAATGTAAAATGTTTTACCATGTTAAATGTTATAAGCATAGGATTGTGAGCAGCCTTATTTAAAGTCATGTTTAATGGATACTAACTCCTAGTGGATTTTCTGAGTAACTTGTTTTATAACCTTTCATTCCAAAACTTCATGTTATTGTTTAGTTTTAAGTTTTGATTGAAGTAATTTATTACAACATGCCTAAACTGAAGGAAAAGTGGAAGTTGTGAAAGTTTGGCCACTGGGTTGATCTTCTAACGTGTGAGGGAGAGAATCAAGATGTGCAAATTGACAACTGTCATTACATTATTATTGTTGTCATCCATTGCTTTATCAGATTTAAAAACATTCAAAACAATACTAACACAATCAAAACACAAACTACGAGCAAGTAATATGTATAATACTACATTGCTTGTTACTACGACAAAAACAAAATAGTGACGAGCTAAGCTGGTCTATGCATGACGTCATTCTCCATTTAGCAGTCCTAGTAACAGACTCTCAGCCATGTTAAATGCTCTATCGATTTAATATGGTAAAAGAAGGAAATATTTTTCCATTTAACATAAGTTTATCCATTTAACATGTTAAACTAAAGATCATGAATACCCCTATTATAAAATAATAGAAATAGTTTGTTTGTTTGTTTGGTTGTTTAGTGGCGCCAAACTTCATTGGTCATCAACGCCATTTATATTTTATTTAATTTTGCTAATATTCGTTAAATTTTATTTATTTTTAATTTTTTTTTTTTTTATTTTATTTATTTTTTTTTTTTTCTTCCGATCAAGTTATATTTTTGTCAGTAAATTTTGTGATTTAAAAAACTGGAACACCAATTCTATTGCCTTATCATCGTCTTCAATGGTTTTTGAGATATCTTGGCTTAGTCCCAAGCTATTGAGGTGTGGTGTAAAATATGGGCATCGTTGGAAAACATGGCTTATTGTTAAATTGTTATTGCAATACTGGCAGTTCGGAGGTGTTTCTTTTGATATAAGATAGGAGTGGGTGAGCCTCGTGTGACCTATTCTCAGCCTAGTCAGTACAACTTCCTCTCTACGGGATTTGCGACTGGAGGTACCCCAGGGCTTGACATCCTTTTTAATAATTTTTAATTTGCTCATTGGGCTTTCGTTACACATAGATTGCAATTTATGTTTGATTTCCTTTACAATTACAAGAGGCCTGCATATCTCTGACGGAGTTAAAATTGCTTTACCCCGTCCCGGAAGCGCGAGTGCTTCTCTTGCAGCGTGATCGAGAGAATAGAAATAGTACTACATAACTAATAAATTCAACTTTCGTTCTAGATTTTTTATCATATATTTATTAATTTAATTACTCAAATACATAATGTCTTTAAAAAATTCTATTTGTACTGTTTTAAATAAAAAATAGACCGTTAAAGTTAATTGACAAAATTTGAAATATAATATTTACACCGAATCGATAGAATTTGAAAATATACAATCTTAAACTAGAATTGAATATTAAATATGCTTGGATAATAAGTTTTTAATTAATTAAGACACAGAGAGCACAAATATTAATCTGTTTACAGTTCTAAAACAATTTGCTTAATACAAACGTGCAGATGCAGCACAAGCGCTCTTTAGCGATTAGTATTAATAACAATTAGTAGTAGTAACGATTAGTGCCCAAAAACCGACATTTAACACAACGGTCACAAAAGTCATACCAACTGGTACCAGCCAATCCAAATAACCTATCTACAAGCTTGCGCATGCATGAATTTGTAAAAGTATGGCAAATGTGTAGTAGCACCATAACAATGTTAAATTGTTACTAATTACAATATTTTACCTTTAACTAATTGTAACTTATAACTTAATATCAACATTGCCGTCTTAAGGAAACAAATTTCCTTAAGATTCTTTCAACAATCTATGAAATCAGCTTTAAAGGAATCCATGATCTCAAAAGCAGCCACCATGATTTACGACAAAACGTCTGATTCATAAAATAATTTTAATTCTTATCTCTCTGGGAACCCAGCACAAACGCTTGCATGGTAACTGATGTGACAGAGGAGTATGAAGTGGGGAAAAAATACACAATTGGTGCTATGTAGAGCCTTTTTGCTTCTTTATAGAAGAATGACTTTGTTTGATAGAAAAACAAAGTATCCATTATAGCAAAACAATATCTAATTTAAAAAGAGGAAAAAAAATTGTAAATTACTTTCCTGTTTATTTTATTGTTTAAAATTTATTTTATATCAATTATCCAACAAACGCTCTATACAAAAGGCATGATACGTTATATATGATACGTTGCATATATATGATATAGATGATATATATGGATATAGTACGATACCTTATAAATATTTCGTATAAAAAATAGATAAACAATAGAATTTTAGTATCGTTGTTTTTAAAAAAATTTTTTTTAAGAAAAGGTTTATTTTAAGAAATTTTTAATAGCATAGATAATTGTCCAAAAATAAGGATAGTGTGGGTTTTTATACTTTACAACAAAACAAATTAGTACAAAAGAGCTTTATAAACTTTAAAATGGCAGCATGAAGGTTTTAATTTTGAAATGGGAACGTTACGGCGAGGATTCCCAAATACTTGGTCAGAACATTGTGGGTTCGATTCCCACCTGGGTCAGTCAATACTTATTTCATAGCGGCTCCGAGAAATGAATATTGATATTCCCAATCTGGGGCTATATCGGTTATCAATGAAAGATTTGAGTCATTAAAAAGAAAAAAAGATCCAATACGATTAAAAACATTTCAACAGGTGTACAATATAATTCAAACTTGTAATGATTAAAAATACAAAATTGATTTAAACTTTACAAAAAACTCAAAAGGAACAGAACACAATGTATTAAACTATGAACTTATTTCATTATGGAACAAATTTAGGACAAAAGTAGAGTTTACTATGGGAATACATTTTGATACATGGACTTTAAAATAAAATCTTTGGAAAACAAATGTATAAAGAATTTGTTTTTACATGTATAAATTAGACAAATTTTTAATGTATGTATACATTTATAAAGTGAATAAATATATAAATTTAGACACTAGCGACTATTGAGTTTTTTTTTTCTTTTATCTTTAAGTGACTAAAATAAGAATACTAAAATATTCCTAATAAAAAAATATAATTATTTTTTACTTTGATTAAAAAAATTGTGACAATGGTAGTATCATAAAGGCGTTGTCTAGTTATGTTCCGTTCTCATTGATATTCTTTGTGATAATACTTTTGCAGATTATTTATTTAAAAAACAAAATTAAATATTACAAAAACTTGTCGCATTATCGATTTCATGAGAATGTGCATTAGGGATAGAATATCAATATTTTGTTTTCGTTATTCCATAATTGTTTCGTTTCGTGATTGTCAGATTACAATGAAGGAGAAGCCAGGTTGGAAAGAAGTGGTTTTGGATGGTTGGGAAGTTTATTATGAAAGGATTGGTATCTGGTTTTGGCTAAATCGGTAACATATGGAACATTGAGGTACTCATGGATGACTTGATTCGTGACAAAATAAGGAGCAATAAAGATTTTACGAAGGATTTTGGACTGTAAGCATTGGATCCAGGAAGAATTCAATGGTTTAGTGGAGCCCCAAGCTCAACTCCGTTTGTGAATTGACATTAAAAATGTATTTTTTAGAGAAATCCATAATCTGTGTATGTTATGCAATTTTGGGATTTTTAATATTCACATTGAAATGAGTCTGATCAGAACAGAGCAATAAGCAAGAATTTCTTGAGAACGGATAAATGTATTTTTATTATAAATATACCAAATTATTGGACATGAAATTTACTACAACTTACATTCGCTGCAAATTTCCGATTAAATAGGCGGTTTAACAGATAATTGCATGAATGTGCAGAATCCCTATCAACTTCAACATAAAGTTGCCTTCAAGGGGCGTGGTCTAATCCCCACCCCTTACTTTTTTTTTGCTTAGAAGATAAGTAGGGTTATAGCACCCTCTGCTTTTAAGTCAACTATATCCTGACATTCGATATTATCGAAGATAAATATCGATATTCGTTGAATTCAAAGTACTCAATTAATACTTAAACATGGCCGGTCAACCTTGCTGGATCGTTCCACATTAATTCCCAAGCGATCCCATTGATCTCAGGATTTGGAAGAGGAATGGGTATGTTCTGTATAGCTTGAATGGTGGGACAAACCCAAGGCGGAGGTATACCTCCATGGCAGCAAAATACCTGAAAGAAAAAAAATCTAAATAAATAATCGATATGTGAGAAAAATTGCTAAAGTAAGGTTTACTGGTTTTATGGAAATACATTTTTTTTTCTATGACATTTGCAATATATTACATTGACATATTAGAAGTTGAATATTTTTTCTACCTCTCAACATAATTGCCAATATGAAATATTTAAATTAGGATGCAAAGCTCCATTTTCTATGCTCACACATTGGCATTTCCCCCACGAATCTCGGCGATGTCATTCAATATCAAGGAAAATATTTCCATCAGGACATCCATGACATGGAAAAGTGATAAGGAAACGGGAATGGAAACATTATGGCACCATTGAAGAGAGACGACTAAAGAAGAGATATTATAACCCACGTCAGAGAGGGCTTGAAGCAGTGAAATTAGCGAAGAAGAGGAATTAAATTGTCAAAACATTTTTTAAGCAAGAGTAATTACCATTTTATATTTGACTGTAGTATACTGTAAACCTTTACATAAAATAGAAAACTAAAATCAGAATGAAATGTACATTATTACATAATATATTAATTATTAGGTAAGATTACCGTACAGTTTTGATTAAAGTAGGCGCTTTGCCCAATCCGCTGGACAAAATAGAAAACGTGGACATAACTGACGAAATAGACATTATTAGTCTTAGGGTACTTATGTAGATGATGAGCGACCATGAGGGCTGTTAAGTATGAACAACATTTCTCTGTAACTTTTCTTATCATTTCAATGTTTATTAGTGTTGTGGATTTGACTTTTTAAGTTGTTATTTTTGTCTCTGAAGTTATTTTGGCCATATTTCTTCTGAATTTTTATCAATAAAATGATAAAAGATTGTGATTTTCCTTATACGGAAGAAAACATATTCTATTATTTTCCACATTAGACCCCTAACTCGCATTCTGAGTCTTAAAAGTATAAGGGTAGGAAGATAACGAAGATGTTGATGGTGAACTTGTGTAAGCCACTGATGATGGGCTCCACGTCTTCTAGCAGGCTGGATTTGATTTTATCTACTATAGACAAAAAAGAATGTTTCGTCCATCCATGGTAGAATAAATAATTATTAGCTATGAAAAGGAAAAAAAATAAATCCTAGGACTGTATGTTGTGCGATTTTCATTTATCTTTATTTAGGTTCCATGGTAACTATAAAAAAAAAAAAAAAAAGGAATTGATAAGGAAATAAAGGCGTGGTTAAATTTCCACATATAGCCACTCTTTTATTCCTAGACTTGTTATTTTTAGATTTCGAAATTGCTTGGCATCTTCTGTCCAGAAAATTAAAAGTTAGAATTTACAATAATATTTTTTCCTGTTGTTCTTTACTGATGCGAATGTGATCTCTTACATTAAAGTAGGAACAGCACATTAAGATTTTTTAAGTAAGGCGCCCCCTCACTTCTGAACAGACATTCATGATGCCATCTAGTGGCAAAGATATGCGGTAGGAAGCCTGGGCAGCCATCTTGGTCCCCAAAAACAATGGGGTTAGTACCAGTAAAGAAGCCATCGTGACCTGTACAGGAGAAGAAGAGGACAGAACTCTTCAATAAGGTCTGTTCTCACAACGATGAGGGAGTAAAACCTTAGATTCAGGCGAGAGAGGCGGCGGTGGCAGGAGGATGAGAAGAGAGAACCCTCCTTCCATAATCACATTCATATCACAACCAACCATCAAGCTCCATATAATCAACCAAGTAAACTGTAATACCTTCATCAATTAATGTAATAAAACCATATTTACAACTAACCAACTAACATACATTGTAATTATTTTGCTCAAACCTTACAACAAATTGTTTCAGAAAACTTTAAAAAGAATAGAGCTTATTTCATTTTAAAACCATTATATCAAGTTATTTAAATACAGTCCACTCATTACCAGCAAACTATCAGTAATTCCTTAATTTAAACCAGCTTACCAGTATAATAATTAATTTGGGTAATATCCCCCATTATTTTTACTCCGGGGAATACCTAAATTAAACAAAGATTTATACAAAGATTCGGACCTAAAAAGTAAACCGAAGAATTGAGAAGACTACGCAATGCTGAATTGAGAGAACTCCAGCCAGTAAATATAATTCAGGTTAGAGTATTGCGGTGAATAAGATGGGCTTGTGGGTCTTGTCAATGAACGGATCCCTTGAATGTTAGTAAACACTGAAACGATGGGCAAACGTTCGAGGAGTAGACCTAGACGTAGATGGGAGGATTGCGTTAAGACTGATTTAGTAGATTTGGATTTGGACGGACGTCACTGTGGAGATGTATGTAGAGAAACATTGGTGGTATCGGCGTCGAACCTTCGGGTTCGCTAAGCCAAATAATAATAAATATTCTTTCTTTTTTGTTGTTATTTTCAAATGTTCACTGTAAATTGGAGTATGATTGGGCAATCAACTCTTTCGTTAGTTAGCACTAAAAATCCTTTTTTTAATTTTATTTTTTCAAAAATAGAAAAAGAACAAAGAAAAAAAAAGGAAAGTATTGTTTTGTCTGGATAATTAATATTTATTGATCTTATTCGGGATTGGACGAAGTAGTCTATTTTGTCCATATTGAAAACCAAATCTATCCTGGTTCTGGTATGTCCTTCCAAAAAAGATTTAATATGAACCATACAGAAATCATTCATCAAATATCAGAATTGGTGTATACGAAAGCTTCAAAAATTAATTTCTTTTTAATGATTGATTAATAAAATATTATTAGTATTTTATTCTTTGTAATTAATGTCACTCAAAAAGATTTCCCAAGATACTTATACTAGAAAAGTGTGAAATCTCATACCGTAAACATTTATTTCTTAATTACGACAAAGAATAAATAGTTGGTCATTAATATACGTGCTCATTATCGATGAAGTCTTTGATAGTGACGTTTTCATATCTGTAGAGTTATATTCTTAGTTGCAACTCAATGAACATTTAAATTATAATTGTTATGACCCTGGTCACGTCACTTCTACAAACAATTGACATTTGAGTCAATATTGATAAAGTGAATGTTATCCACCTTGAGCCGAGAGCTAAAATTATAATTAAATAGTTTATTTTATTTTTTTGTTTCATGTATTAAAATAAAAATATATTAGCAAGTTTCATAAAAGGAATATAAAACAAGGAAAGTACAAGTTATACTGAGCCCAAAGAGCTTATTTCCTAAATTTTAAGGTCGAAACTTCTTTCAAACCAATTTATATCTAATAAAGTAATTGATAAAGTATCAATGTGTTACATTCCATACTCATTTTAGTTTATGAATAACTAAAGGAGAAAAAAGTAAAATACAGAAATCCGATTTGATCGATAAAACCAAGACCGATCTTCCTCATTGCAGCACGGGTTCGTCATATTTTGTTATATTTTTGTATTATTTAAATTTTTTTAATAATTTATTTATTGTTATTTACAACTGTATAAAAATATATAAAACAAGTAAATTTGCTGTAGGTGACATAGTGAGATAATACAAACATGTAGAGAATCTACCCATTGATAGAACTCCAATAAAATTTCTAGAGGAGTTCTCGAGGCAATCTTCTTTTCAGACGCCTAGGAGGATTATTAGGCAATGAAGGAGAAGCCAGGTTAGAAACAAGTGGACTTGGGTGGTTGGAAAGTTTCAGGATTGGTACCTGGTTCTAGCCAAATCTGCAACATATGAGACATGAGGTCCTGATAGGTGACTTGATTCATGACAAAGTAAGGAGTATTAAGGATTTTGGACTGTAAGGATTGCATTCGGGAGGAATTTGATGGTTTAGTGGAGCCCTAAAGCTCAACTCCGTATGTCTAGATCGGCCTGTAGATCAGTCTTTTGTGATGGATTGGCAGTTTAGACCGTTTGTCTAGTAAATATTGTAATAATCGGAATCGGCGAGCAGTCTCCTGTCTTTTCAGTCTGGTATGAGGATTCCATGTCAGTCGTTTGTCCAGATGTAGTTCTAAGTAACGGATCTGTTCGACGGGAATAAGGGGTATTATTAAAGGATATTGTGGGGCAAGATGTCATGGGTTTACGACGTAGGGTAAAAGTGATATGGTGGGATTTATTGGAATTTATTTTAATCCTCCAGCTTTGGCACCACTCTCTAAAGGTGGTAATGTGGGATTGGAGAGTTTGGAAGAGAATGTAAGGATCATTGTTCACTGACAATAAGCATGTGTCATCGGCATACGTGGTGAGAATAGTGTTAGGATGGGTTGGGATTTCAGTTGGAAAAAATATATATAAGATAGGACCTAGGATACTACCCTTTGTACGACAGCAGACTGACGGAATAGGGATGAATGAGCGCTGTTGTGATTTACTTGAAATAATCTGCCGGAGAGATAAGAACGGATGATGAGGAAGTATGTAGGGGGTAGGATTTTACGGATCTTGTATAGCAGTTCTGAATGTCAGACTCGATCAAAAGCCTGTTCTACATTAAGAAAGACACCCGAGCAGTACATTCCGCGCTCCAAAGAAGATGAGACAACATTAAATTAAAATTTTATATTTGTTATTGCCACCTCAAGAAACCCTAAATTATGAATTTTATAGCAACAGAAAAATAAAACTTTTGTTCATAATTCTCGCTTTCCCTGATCATTAATTTTTTTTTCTCGAAAATAACAAATATAATAAAAAATAACAGCTATAACTTCAACATGAGCCCACTAATCTACCCAAAAACTTAAGGACGTAATTGGGTCAGTAAGTGAGAGTTGTATGATGCGCGCACCGCACGAAATGTTTAGCCCTTTGAAGGTCTGTAAGTGGAGCGAAACCTAGATGCTCAAGAAATAGTTTTGTACCATTTCAGTTTTTTTTTTGGCAGCTTTTAATAATTCTTAATTTTATTAATTAATATATTATCTTCTGACATTTATTCTTTTATTTAATTACGAGGAAGATATAAAAATTTGACATTTAGGACCCTGACTTAAAATTCGTATTTCCTGGTGTAAAAAATAAATATTAAAAATACATTAAGCTAATAAATTAATACCTTCTGGTCTACAAGAGCTGCTAAAGGCATGCAATCGAATGCATCGTTGACAGCATTCCACAGTGTATTGCCCAGTTCAGTTCCGCAACGTTTTGTACATTCCCTGCAAAAATTATTTAAAAATAAAATAATATATTTTATTATGGGAGAAAAATAAAAAACACCATTTTGTGAAACTTTGACACACAATTTATTTGGACTCAAGGGACCACAAAATAAATTTATCCGTTGAAAACTCGAATTCGAAATTTTTCACGATCGCAATACCTTTCGTCAATATATATACCATATATACATACCTATATAGTAGAAAGTAAGAAGCATTGATATCCAAAAGCTTGTGAGTTACAGAGAAACACGTGGAGGCATTGTGGGGGACCTCGAACATGTTTCTACTATGACCTTGAAATGTAGTGAAAGGAAATATAATTACCGGCAAAGAAGATGGTAAAAACAAGATGATAAACACCCATAGAAATGATGAAGAAGTTGGTCAAGGTTGTGGTTACAATAAAACATTAAATAGTTAACTACTACTTATTTGCCGACGTTTTGCACACTTTGTAGAGTTTCATCAGGGCTAAAATGATTCCAAAACAACTAAAAATATATTGACATATTTTTTATCCTATTATATTAAAATATTTTTAGTTGTTTTTTTATCTTTTTAGCCCTGATGAAACTCTACAAAGTGGGGTAGTATTTTTTGTTTTCTTGTGACCGCTCTCTTGACCATCTTCTTCATAATTTGAATTAAAACAGTCAATCATTTAAATATATATATTGAATTTGTATTAGATAACCATTGTTAAATTAAACTTTTTTATTTATTGAATATTATTATTTTAATAAGACACTTATTAATACTTAGACCTATAATATTCCTATAAATGTACATTTCTTCAAAACGAAACATCTAAAGATAGCTAACAAGGTTTGTAATAAAGTATTTCATCCAGTTAATAGAATTTTAAAATACACGATCTTAAACTATAGTTAATTTTTGATTAAAATTCTTTTTTTAGCTAAAACACGAAGAGCACAAATATTAACGGATGCAGCACACCCCCCCTTAACCATAAAAGGGTCAGCCTCAAATACTGCTCAATTAACACCAGCCAAACCAAATAACTCTTCCATACATATGCGCATGCGCGAATTTCCCATAGTTAGGCGAACGTGTAACATAACCTTTAACTTTTTATTGTAGTAAAACACCATACAATAATATAATGATATTATGATAGTTTTAGTTATCGGTCGATATACAGCATCAAAAGTCAATAGTTGAAATATGTACACACATAAAAATAAAATAATATCATTGCATATTGGAGAAAAAAAACAAAACATGGAGGGTAAACAAGGTAAGCAGAAAAGTAATCTCTGAGAGAAATCAAGGAAGCCTTGAAAATTTTGATTACTAATCTTTGATGGCAATGGGGTAACTATTGTTTTAGACCTCTTTTCATCTTGTGGGAAAAATAAAAACAATCTCTTTTTTTTTTTTTTTTTTTTTTTTCTTAAGGAAATTAAAAAGTTAATGTAATAATGTTACCTGTTATCTTATTTAAATACTGAGCAATAAAACAATCGTCATCAGAATAAGAAAGTATTTAAAACGGCTATTTTGAGAAAATCTTTATATTTTCAATCACAATAAAACTTACATTTTAGTTATAAATTAGATGAGTTAGTTGAATTGCCTTTGAATGTAAAAATTCAATGCACAATTGCTTTTCGTTAAAGAGTGTTAGAAAAAGGTTTTGTATATATTTGAATAATTACGCTTCCCCTCTAGCAAAAGTGGGAAAGCTTTCTGTTTATGTGAAAGTGACCATAGTTGGCAAAAATTAGCTATAGTTAAAACTAATAGCTAAAATTGTCATGGATATGATACTTATTTATGAATGATTCATTCATGAATAAAGGTGGTATCCATGGCAATTCTAGCTATTAGATTCAACAGTACCTATTTTTTGTCCATCTCTGGAATTAATAATTAATAACCCGTTCACTGCCTTAAAAGAAATGCATTTTTTTTTTTAAAATGCGAGATTTTTTTTTCTTGTTTCCCGTAGCAATGAGTGTCTTTATTACCAATTAAATTCATTTTTGTATTTTTTTTTTTTTTTGTGGTGTATGCCCATTTATGCCTATCGTACAGATCCGAGTATCCGGCACCGTCATCAAAATATCCATTGTGAATGCCGACTTCAGGGATCCGTGTTTACCATAAATATAATTATTCTATCTATATTTTATATTAAATAGGTTTAAATAGAATATAAACACGTAAGTAGTTTAAATTAAGTTTATTACAACTATATAATTACGGAAACAAGTGCAACATATTACCAAAACAGAAACAATTAATACAAGACTTTTTCTTGGTATTTATTTCATTTTTGCGTTCAGACTTTCGTTTTGATGGACCAGCTCCAATATTCGTGGTTGAAAATGTTTACCTTCATTAATAGCGAAAAAACACATAAATAAAAACGTTATTTAAAAACCGCCACTAAATACGTTTAAAATGAATATTCTATTACAGGAAACAAGAGCAAAAACAACTCTCACCAGCAGTGCCTCCCAATAGACTCACGCGTTTGTATGTTGATGTGCGCCATCACGGATCCGTGTATTGGACACCATGCGCTCGATGCATGATACACAACAGAAGCGCCAAGAATACTACAGTTTAACTAACGATATAGAAGTAAGTAATGCAATCACCAAAGATTTTTTTTCTCCTTTAGTTATGCATCCTTTGAAATTGAGCATTTTTTTGTATTGGTCCCACAAAACGAAAAACTTGAGCTACACCCCCCTCCCCCACCATGGTTAGAATAGGTTGGTTATCTGTAGATACCACCCCCCCCCCCCCCACGTATGTCAGAAATGACCAGAAAGAGCTATAATAACTATAATAAGCAAAACTTAAGTTACTTTAGAGAAAATCACATCGCCTCCTTTCCTAATTATAGCCTTTCTTTGATTTTAATTTTTTATTTAATTATTATTATTATCTCATAATTCTTATTTTTTTATTATTATATATTTTATTTTATTTTTTAAGTGTGCGTGAGTAAATGTGTGTTTGTAGGTCCCATGCCACTTGGCATTGTTGGCAACAAGATCGCAGACAAAGCTGTGAGAGGCACTCACGCTCCCTGGCCGAAGCTCGCCCGTTCTTACCCCAACAGAACTGATTAGACCTCTTAAAATAAAAATGGCAGGCCATGTGGGATGGAAGCTCTCCAAGTAAATTAAAATAAATCAAAAGAGAAGTAGAACCATGATAGACATCCTACTGTAGAGGACGTAGGGAGGAAGTTGATCCAACCCGCTTGAGAATACGGCTACGGGTTGAGAACCACTGGTGAGACGGGAGCAAACCACACATTACTTAAAATAGCTTTCAAAATTTTAATATAAGTAAAAATGGATATCTGACTTGTAAAATGTACTGTAGTTGACATTCTGCCTCTGAGTAGTACGAATCTCGTGGTTACCCCTCACGAGGAATACCGTCTGTGGATATCGAATTTTTTGTGCGAACAGGTATGCCACTGTCTCGATGCTGCTTTCTCCTCTGTCGACGTAGTCCCCTAGGAAGAGAAGGTTGCAAGGTAGGAGTGAAATACCCAGTGGCCAGATGTCCCTCTCGAAGCAGCAAAGGTCTTGGATATTACCATGGACGTCACCTGAAAATAAATAAATGGTTAAACATATCAATTTTTAATACATAAATATATTTTATTTTAATTTATTTATTGATATTTACTACTGTATTAAAATATATACAACAAGTAAATTTGATGTTAGTTATACAATGGCAAGAGAACCTACTCATTTATAGAACTCGAATAACAGAGGAGATCTCAAGGCCATCTTCCTTTCAGACGCCTAGGAGGATTATCAGGTAATGAAGAAGTAACCAGGTTAAAAACAAGCGAGTTTTGGGTGGTTGAAAAATTTATCATGGAAGGATTGGTATCTGGTTCTGGGTAAATCGGTGACATATGAAATGAGGGTTTTCTAATTAGTTGGAAGTTTAAACCGTTTGTCCAGTAAGTGTTGTAATAGTTGAGATCGACGAGCAGTTTAATGTCTTTTCAGTCTTGTATGAGGATTCCAAGTCATTCGTTTGTCCAGTTGTAGTCCTAGGCAAAGGATCTACTCGACAGGAGTAAATGGGGTGTTATTAAAGGCTGAGTGGGACTTTTCTATATTTTATGTAAATGGATTTAGACTCAGTTGTTGTTTCTGGATAGTGGCGTAATATGAAATGTTATGATGGTGAAATCCGCTCTTGAAATCTCTGTTTTAAAACTTCAAATTTTCTTCCTAACAACAAGCTAGAAAACAAATGATTTTTAAGTTCTAAAACTTAACTAAATTCGTGTCAGTAATTAATAATATCACATCACAAAACAAGCAAACTTTAATCATTAAACACAATTAAAGAAGGAGATGTTAGCATGAAAATGGGACGTAAAGTTAATTAAGGTATACGTGTATCCGAGAGAGAAACCAGAGCAAGGAAAATATGTACTCCCGAGAATATAATGGGAGTTCAGGGGGTGCTATGCTCAAGCAGTGCATTTCGCGTCCTTCAGAATGAAGGCGTTCTTTTTCGCCTTCAACCAATCCATGATCCTTACGGCGTGGGCGCAGCTTGGATCCATTTCTTAAATACCTCTCTATCCTTTGCCAACTTCTTCACTGCACCAAGAGTGATTTCTATGTTTCTTGCCAGATCCGATATGAGGTCCTCCCATTTACTCTTAGGTCTTCCATGTGGTCGTTTTCTCTGAGTGTTTGCCTCCCAAATACTTTTTGGGTGTCTATTGATCGGCATTCTTTACACATTGCCGAATCATGTTAATTCTAAATATATTTTCAATAAGCGGTTCTTGCCCTTTTTCTTATCTAACTCTTATATTTATTCTTCGGTAGAATCTAGTTTTGCCGAGAGCTTTCCTCACAAATTTCTTTTCTTTGGTTTGTATACGACTTTTGACTTGTTTATATACCGGCATGCATATAGTTATGTAATAGGTTGATCTCAAATAAACATTTTCTATTTCTTTTCATTACTCAGAGTAGTTGTTTTTTTTCTTATATAAAGCTAGCGGGAATCACTTGCACAAATATCATGATTGCCTGGATTGTAAACTGCACTATCATCTTAATCAACGTTTCAGTAGAGTAGCTTGAATGTGTGTTTTTCATCGTAAATCTATTTATACTCAGTTATAAATTATAATCCGGGAGCTATACAGCTATCTTATATCGAAGCTGTCGTAAGGTATCTCCTGGATCATCTCTATGACTACTACATTTTCATTTAAAAATTGCTCTTGTTGCTTGTAAGGTAGTTTTAATCACTTTTATATTTTCGAAAAATTATGTACGCCAAAGCTGTCCTGAGAAACAAGCAACATTCTTTTTCCAAACTGAATTATGAGATCTTCTAAATTTAAGTCAAACCTTCTGCTCCTAACGAGGTAATTCAAAAACTGGTGTTATATTTTAGACAGCAAGGCAGTTTGGCCAAATGATAAGCATAATAATCTGCTAATACAATGCAACTAATAAGCTAAATGTAACTTTTAAATAACAGGAACATGGCAACATAGTGCATTTTACCTAATAGGATCAAATATATGTATCATTCCTTTTTTTAAAATAGTATTATTGCAATGTTAATCTTATCTATATGAATAAACTTACCAACTGGGTTTTGCCTTACACATAGAATATATATATATATATATATTATCCTATAGGATTTACCTTACACATAGGGTATACATAAACTATAGGATTCACTATACCTATCTAATTTATCTTGTAACATTTATATTAACTGTAGGATTTACCATACTTATAGGATTTACTATACCTATAGAATTTACCTTACCAATAATGTAAATTGGAGATTTCAGAATGAGCATTCTCTTTTCTTGTTTAAATAATTCTGTTATAGTACCGGAAATTTGAATAAGAAGCTGAACAAAATACCCAAAATCTGCCTACGAACAAAAATATTGATTCATATATCATTCAATAAATCTACACTACAAATACAATATTAAGCTCTCTCGAGAAATGGAACTATAAGTTGATTTAGTCCCAATTTAATCCTAATTATTTTACACATACATTCTTCAATAATACAATAAGATGAAATATTTAACGATCATGATAGTGAGTAGACATAAAATGAAGGAACAGCAAAAAAAAAAAAAAAAAAAAATGAGTAACAAAAAAAGCTGGTTAATAAAAAAATTAGGACTTATATTCTGTAAGGAATTATGTTATATAAAAATTACTTTTTATCTTTAATTACAAATGTTCACAAATTAATAATAAGAACTGGATACTGGGAAAAAGAGTCCAAAACGTTGTTCAGGTGTAAAAAAAGAATAAAGAAGTGAAAAAGGATGAAAATTAATTTACTGAAAATAAATATAATAAAGTTCAACAAATAAACCCTTTGTAATTTTAATTGTAACAGTACAACTAATTAATGTATATTTAATGATCATTTACAATGCTATTTTAGATACTGAGGCTATTCAGCTATCAAATGTTTTCAAAAATCACACTTTGATAGCTCAGTCATTCTGAATTGTTTCAATACAGCGCTAGTATTGTAATAATAGTGAGGGTTATTACATAAAAAATATTCATTTTTTATGTAGTATATAAATGAAAATATCATATATAATCAAATTTTCCAAAAAAATCAGAAATTAGCTACTAAATCGGTCCAGTATTAACGTTTATACGCGAAGTCAGCTGTTACCATTTATTGGTGATTTTACACATTTGGAGTGGACGATTTTGCACGTTTCGGTTTATTTAATGCACAAAAATCAGGTCTCTATTTATGACAATTGGTATTTCGTCCTATATTGGATTCATTGTAGAAATAGGTGGTATTGTTCTGAAAAGTTTAAATGTTTTTTGTCAGTTTCATAACACGTTTTAATGTTAAAATCGTTTAGGATCAAAACAAACGTTGAGGCTGGTTAACGTTAATAAACGTTTGGGTACTGCTAAGATAAGAAAAACTTTCTTAAAAAGAAGTTGTCCACCTGTGTCGGGCTGCTAAATACATATTGTCGCTAAAAAAAAAAAAACACTGGCAAGTAGAGACTTATTTCATTACCAGCTCACTACAAATTAGGTTAAAAATGAAAATAACATTTTTCTCTTTTTTTTTAGTAGAATTCAGGATGTGGATGAAGTTTAATAATAAGTTTGTTTTTTTTTATTAAAAGTACTTCTTTATAATTTATTTAATACATGAATCCACTTTTATCAACGTTTCGGAGCTCTTTTCCCATCTTCCAGTGACATAGCCCTTTTTGCTTTTTCTATCCATTAATTTATGATAAAATAGTTAGTTTTATGTGGGTAAAAAACAAAAAGAATTACGTAACTACTGAGAAAGATGGTTCATTCTGAAGATGGAAAAACGTTGATAAAAGTGGATTTATGTAATAAATAAATTGTAAAGAAGAAGTTTTAACAAAAAACATACCTATTATTAAACGTCATCCACATCCTGAATTCTATTCAAAAACCAGTGATATAGTCCTAGTCCTTTTTGGTTTTTTTTATTCATTAATTTATGACAAAGTAGTTTCATATGAATAAAATATGATTACGTAACTACTGGGAAATATGGTTATCCTCTAGATTATTACACGGAACGTTGAGAAAAGTGGAAGCATATAATAGAGAAATAATAAAAAAAGATTTTTCATGAAAACCAAAAAAAATCTTAGCTCTATACGTTTAATAATACCTTCTTAAATTCACTAGTTTGAAAACTCTTACCGACACCATCTTTACTTACCGAACCCCAGGAAAACACTTCCTTTGGAATACTTTCTTTTCTATTTACTTCATTCCCGGATACTACGGACCCTTCAGATTCATTCTCTTTTTTCTCTATCTTCTCTGGATTCGCAAAATATTTTAAAAATTCCAGAACCTCGTTTTGTGGCGGTGATTGTCCTGAATAAGCATCATCAGACGATGACCGTTCCAATGGTCTCTTTATATCTTTCAAAATGATTCCTAAAATATTTTCAACGGGCTTAAGTTAATAATTTCTTTGCATGTAATAACATTTTAAATATAAGTATCTAAGTTGCAACAATCCCATACTGTTGCTATCAATGCACTGAACGATATTTTATAACGATCAAATAACTCTTTTAAAATGAACGTTATAAGGGAATTCGAACAATCCTCTGGAGCCAGAGTGATTCTATAGAACATCCTACAATAAATTTTTTTATACTATTATGATACCTTTATTGACCGCCACCCGGACTATCTTCCTACAATCTACAATAAAATAAAAATTGCAATTTATCTGTCTTTCATTTTATAATTGATTGGTGTTGTGACTTTTTTTTCTTTTTATCAAAGCGCCTAAAAGAAAAGTTTTGAATGACATATATAAACATATTTTTGCACTATCCCCTTTTTCTATTGAACGTCTACATTCTATGGAGTTTATAGTGTGTATAGATAAAGGTATAGAATATGTTGGAGCACACATTATAATTGAATTCAATAAACTTAACCTAAAAAAATAATAATAAATCTAATAACTACGTGTCCTTAAGTAGTGTGTTGCCAACGCGCCGTAGAAGACGGGGGTGTTAAAGTTTTAATGAGCGGATTTGTACAATATTCGAGTCGAAACATTTGATGTGACGCTGTTTGATGAACTCCAGCACTGTGGACAAGTCGAACAGCTGATACAGTTCTGGAGGCTTCTTTTTCTACCATGAAGTCGTTCTAATAATTTTCCTCAGCATTGAGTGTTGAAAGGTTTGAAGGAGTAGTTGAATGTTATCCAATAGGTGAGTAAAAAACGGTGCTCCATATAGTAGTGCCGGCCTCAAGATGCTCTTATATTTTGTAGTTTTAATCTCAGTAAGAGAGCCAGAGAGATGAAGATGTGGTTGAGGCGTTGTGATTTCTGATAGAGATGGGCAGACAACTTGAGGTGTCCGTTATTGTACCTTCACACAATTGTGCTATTCGGGAAAACTACAGACCAAAGAATTCGCCCGCCCCCTGGCGGTGGAACACGGAAGTGCTTCAAGCCAACTTCAGAAAGGATCGATTATGTTGCTTCATGCTTTTCATCATTAATGAATGAACATATACTTATAAAAAATCAAAATCAATAATGTTGTTCATATTATTAATAAAACTAATTCAAGTGACCTAAAGTGGGAGCCCATAAAAAACATATTAGTGGTAAACCTTTAAGATTATAGTGAATATAAGATTCTGTCGAGACAAGTATTAGCAGGTCCTATACCAACTCAAACGCC
Organism: Halyomorpha halys; assembly: GCF_000696795.3. NCBI lineage: Eukaryota > Metazoa > Arthropoda > Insecta > Hemiptera > Pentatomidae > Halyomorpha > Halyomorpha halys. The sequence goes on along the minus strand of NW_027108701.1, from coordinate 120,797 downwards.
TCATCTATACACCAGGGCTATCACTTAGACTCAAGGTACTCATCTACAAAGTACTACGACCATCACTCCTACACGGTGCACCACTACTACATTTGCTATACCCAACAGCCCTGAAATCACTACAACAATATCAGAACAGCACACTACAAAAGATATCCCGAGGAACATCTCTAGGAAGACGTAACATGACGCACATTCATAACGAACTACTACTAGAAACTGTACAACACATCACACGGAGACACATCAAATTCTTTGACAGTCTCCCTGATACCTTTAATTCAGTTTTCCGAACAATCACGCCATCTCCTCTTCCTGCGAGGTGGCAGGGCAGGAAAGGTTCCAAAAACTCCTTTCTTCTCTTGCATCCTCCTCCTATTTTTTCGACTTCTGACTGTTTTTTTTTTTTTAATATTTAATGTTATCTTTCGTCTATAAATATTAACTGTTTAATTAATTATTTTCTCTTCTCTGCTCAATTAACACGAGAAGGCCCCTCACCTCCCTATATTTTCTGGTAGTATTCATATGGAACGGACACATCAAAACAACAAGTATTTCACTGTACACCTTGAGAAAAAAAAAGATGGAGAAAATTATTCTTTTTTTAATATTTATTAATTGATATTTACTGTATTAAATATATACAATAAGTAAATGTGATGTGAGTTATATTACAATAGCATGATACAGACATATGGAAAACCCGTTGGTAGAACTCCAATAACATCTCGAGACCATTTTTTTTAAGACGCCTAGGGGGTTTATCAGGTAGAGAAGGAGATGCCAGGCTAGAAACAAGTTGGTTTGGGTTGTTAGGAAGTTTATCATGGAAGGATTGGAATCCAGTAATCTAAACATTGAGGTCCTGATGGATGACATGATTTGTAACAAAGTAAGGAGTATTAAGGATTTTGGATTGTTTAGGATTGGAAACGAGAGGAATTCGATGATTAGTGAAGCCCTAAAGCTCAACTCCATATATCCAGAGAGGCCTTATTACAGTTATTAGTCTTTTGTAATTAGTTGGATGTTTAGAACGTTTGTCTAGTAAGTGTTGTAATAGTCGGAATCGACGGGTAGTTTCCTGTCTTTTTAGTTTTTTATAAGGATCCGAAGTCAGTCGTTTTTCCAAAGTAAAATAAAAAAAGTTGTGCAGATTTCGAGCTCGACGGCACTATGGCTGCCTAATTATTCAGTATTTTTTGATGTTGTTATCATTTGATTACGGTTTCACTTTCCTTTTCCACAATGTCTGAAGACCTGCGCTCTTTCCTTACACCATCCTTATTCCTCAACTTCTTCAGACTGGTAAAGTTCCTCAGATAAATCCCTCCAGAGTTATATTGAACACGCAGTATATTTACCTTCTGCGATTTTGGGGAATAATATGTTCCACAGAAAAATGATTTTCCATTTCACTTTATAAAAGAAGATGTTGATTATAATCAAAAACCTCAACGAAAATCTTTATTTTACTAATAATATTGGTTGTTTATAATTTTGCTGTAGTTAGTAACGCAAGGTCAACAACAAGTATTAATTGCGCACTCATAAACATTCTTAGGTTCAATATCCTGTTTATATATACAAAAAGTCTAACCTTCCCACGACGTTATACAATTACTGTTATACGCAATGCTCACGATCAAAATGTATATAACACTAATTTTAAATAATGTTAGATTCCATAATTTCTATCTTCTTATGATAATCACTAAGAAAAATAATGATCAAACTTCTATAGAATCAATATATAACTATAGTATTAAGTTATATATTACTAATATATTCAATATATAACTAATATATTGAAATACTAACCGTCTACCTTATCAATATCAATGGTCTCTGCTACTACGCCGTCATTTATCCGAGTCATGTAACTAGATAAAACATACTCTCTCGTATTTACCCATGGACTAGTTTTTTCGGACCCAGCTGAAAATATGTTCAATATAATAACAATAATATTTCTTTAAACTTAATTTCAAAATATTCAATGACATAAGGAGAAGATGGTTGGTGGTGTGGTCAGTAAATAACACAAATAAGTTGAAAGAACTTATTTAATAGTGCCAACGTTTCGTTAGAGTTTCTATTCTTCATCAGGGCTAAGAACAAATGACAATAATAACAACTAATGAATAAAAATATAAATAAATAAAAAGAGACGATATAAACAGAATTATACAAGTAAATAACTATAAATCAAAATTAATAAAAATGAAGTGGAAAATAAAACATTTAATTAAATATGTAAGTGGAATAAAATAATCAAAGGAATAAGAATTTTAAAGAATATAATGCATAGAAATATGAATATTTAATTTAATAATAATTAAAAAATGAAAGTTATGGAAAGAAAAAAGAAAATTATGTAACTAATGAAATATGTTAGTATAATACTTGAAAAAAGGAACATAAGCTTGAGTTAGACAAAAGAAGTGAATAGAAAATATGGCAACTAACCATATGTAGTGAATATAATTAATAACGTTGGTAAAGAGTAATAAGAAGAGAACAGAGACGGAGAAGGGGGTAAAAGAAAGTTGAGAAGAGAACAGAGAAGGAGAAAGGGGTAAAAGAAAGATAAGAAGAGAACAGAGAAGGAGAAGGGGGTTAAAGAATGATAAGAAGAGAACAGAGAAGGAGAAGGGGTTAAAGAAAGATAAGAAGAGAACAGAGAAGGAGAAGGGGGTTATACAAAGATAAGAAGAGAGAATAAAACAAAGAGCTCACCTACTAGTAGAAAATTGGAAATCTAAGTGCGTAAAGACTGAGTTAAAAAATACGTATTCTATTGGTCTATGGTGCTGAAGCAACTTTCGGTTTTAGTAATTTTTTTCACACTTAAACTCATTTAAACCTATGAGGGATATTTTGTTCTCATTCTCCACTCACAAAAAAGAAAAAAAAATGATTTGTATATAACCACCATTTAATACATGCAAAGCAAAGGTGTATGTGATAATTTTAAAAATGCCTTAAAATATGTAACAAAATTTTCTCAGCTCCCAGGACGCATTGGCTAGGAAAACACGTGTTTAGTATTTGTCTAGTATTTATCCGCATAAAAGTTACATTTAAATATGTGATCCTACCTACATAGCTTCCCCTTGTTAGTTGGAGACCAGTAAGGTGAAATGTAATTTCAAATAAAAAATTATACAGAAAATATATACATATATAATGATGTTTTCTATTATTGTCAATAAACTTAATGAATCACCGAAGAGAGGGAAAATTACTTACTTTTGGATTTGGTTGGTACATGCAGAATTTGCCTCTCTCTAAAAACAATGGAAAAATATAAAGAAAATGAAAACAATATGGTAGCAATAGATATGAGCTTAAAATACACCTATGGATTGGTACTAGTTCTCAAGCATTACTGCATGGAGGGTGGACTTGTACTAAACCGAAAAAAGATTGAACATCTTTGGTTGTAACCAAATACCCTCAAGTGGTTTGTATTTATGCGAATTAAGGTTTTAACCTCTACTGAAATTTTGGAGTTGATTTAGTGAGCGAAGCTAGTGCAAGTTGACAAATGTGCTGATATGTAATGAGAGGTACCAGTTGGAATTTTTGAACTTAAGCAATTTCATTTGTCAGCATACGAAAGGAACCGCCGGACGGGGTCAATGACAAGATCGGCAAAACATTAAAAGTAAGGTACAGAGATATATAGATAACAGAGAGAAAGGCCGTCGGGAGATAGTAGAAGACAGTCTGGGAGGAAGACAGTCCTGGAAGAGGAGAGTTTGGAGGAAGAGAGAGAGCGGCTGACCAGTTGGAGGCCAGAGGAGGAAGTAACACCTCGCAGGGATTCAGCAACGGCCGCCGGGAGGCTGCAGAGCAAAACGAATATGGATCCCCCACCGCGACGACTGCCAAGCCGACCGACGTACCAAAACAAGTAAGACCTTTTCCGTTGGAATTTGAATAGCAATAATAGAATTAATAACTTAGAGTCAGTATAAATATTAAAGATCCCAAATGGTACTTCTCAATTCATAATATAATAATTAAAGTATAAGGAAACAAGTCTACCATGCTCTCTCATAATATTATTCTTGCTGATATATGTATCATTGTAAATATAAAATATGTAACAAAGACTTTACTTTATAATTAAGAATCCCAGCATGCCACCTCATATATAATAGCATAGTAAATTGGTGAACACGATACTGGTGGAAAAGAACTCCAATGATTAATTATAGATATTCATATCTAGCATACCATGGCGAGGGGGTCTATGGTAATCTAGTGTTTGAATTAAATATAGCGCATACTTTTGCAGTCGGTTTCCATCAGGAACCGATAGAGATACATGATACAAATACATAAATACATAGAATATAAATACATAATCTAAATACATGAATATAAGTATATAAATATATAATATAAATACATATATGATAAAATTGAACATAATATGTGTACGGGGAACCCCCAGTCGGACTTAAAACCCCCGAAGCCCCGTCACGGCAGTGCTCTAATTAAAACAGTAATAATAATGACATAGGGTGTAACCCACAGCATGGGACATCCTGAATTTGGTATTACCAGCCCATACTTTGTTAGTGTAAAGATCACTGTCTTTTATTATATCCATTAAGCTCGTAATAAGTATTACAATTGAAAATTTGAATTTAATAAAAATATGTAAAAACGAAGCCTGTACCAGCTATATCAAATACTTCGTGAATTCAAAAGCTTAATTGTTATAGAATCAATATTGAAAATAATTTAGTGAAGTTATTAATCCAGTCCAGGAAGCCTCAATTATAAATAAAGTGAAATTAAAAACTAAAAATTTAATAATTATTGTGACATGATGTGTTACTGTAAAAAACTAAGTATTGTAGAAAAAAAATCCAGGTCATACTGGGATAATGTCTTTAATAGCTCCTAGTTCTTATTCTCTTTGGAATAGTCTGACAGAGTTTAAATTACCAAATTTAAAATATCTTCCTCGAAAGTAACTTGAACTTGTTTTGTATTTTAATAATTTTTCCGGACTAAAAACACATTTCCGGAATAAGAGTTGTAATATAGACGTATTATGTACCGTTGAATGGCGAAAAATACATAAATAAAAGCCTGAATACCTTGTCCTGAAAGTCCCACAGCGTAATTTCCTGCAACTTCGTCTGCCACTCCTCTCTATTGGTTGCCGCTGCTCTCCAATTGCGGATTCCGCTGCCCCTCCATCGATTCAGCGTGGACTTCGAGTCGGAGTCTTCCTACTCTCCTCGTCCCATAAACCCTTTCGTCCAGGATTATCCTAGTAATCTGATCCTGGGTCATTCTTTATTTAATCTGGGTTCCACCGAAGCCTTCCCACTTAGATCACCGTTACAATATCCAGGTTCCTGTAGAGGCCTGCCAGTTCAGCATTTATCATCCTCCAGATCCCTTCAGCACGAACCGAGCCAATTAGTAGTATCACTTGAGATCAATTCATATTGCACTTATCTAGCTTAAAAAATGTATAGCCTCCATGACGCCCTAATAGTCTAAACTGTAATATTTACATTACACTTATGTCTATCATTTTATATTTTATTTTGGCACCGACCGATAGATGTTGTCATCTGGTCGGACCATATTGGATGTAATTTTTTAAATGAATAAAATAAATGAAACCTATAAATCAAACTGGCATAACGGAAAAAGAAACACTGTGCCAGCATCCCCCCAATAAATTTAGATTTGGTCATAGTAAAGAGAATGACTGACGGTTCAAGCGTGTTCTGAATGCTTAGAAGCAGAAGGGTTACAGGAGTTGATAGAATTGGGTTTTTAAGTTGGCTTTTAGTTTCGCCGTTCCAAGAAGAATTACAACTAGGGGTAGCAGCACAGGGCATCCGGTAAACTGCATTGGAATGGTGTAGGAAAGGAATAGGGTCTTTTAAATTCGAGAAAAAGTAATTTTGCTGTGGGACTTCAGGACAAGGTATTCAGGATTTTATTTATATATTTTTCGCCATTCGACGGTACATAATACGTCTAAATTACAACTCTTATTCCGGAAATGTGTTTTTAGTCCGGAAAAATTATTTAAAAACTAAACAAGTTCAAGTTACTTTCGAGGAAGATATTTTAAATTTGGTTATTTAAACCCTATCAGACTATTCCAAAGAGGATAAGATCAAGGAGCCATTAAAGACTACCTTAAACATTTTAATTTCAGCATCTTACGACTTTTCGTTAGTAAGCTAGGCTATTCACATACACTCCACAACAGACTATTTTGCAAGACTTGCTTATTTAGCTTATAAGACCTCAAAACGTGCATTTACTTCCCCCTAATATATATGCCATTTATTGGTAAGCGAAAGTAAAAATTTATTTAGTTTTTCGAAGTCACTAATAAAGATTTTAAATAAGTATTATTGTTCCGTTTACATAGAAGACTTGAAACACATACTATAAGCTTATGGCTAATCACAATTGCTTTTAATTTTTATGGCTGCCAGGTCATTGTGGGATCACCGGGAATGAAAAGGCAGACTAGCTATAAAGACAGGTCAAGTCGTAACATCATCAACATGGAAAGATGTTATTTCTCGGATCCAAGAAATTTGATGCCAAGAGTGGGAAGACGAATGGTTCATCACGAGATACAAAAAGTTAAGAATGATCCAACAGGCAGTGAAACGTCCAACCAGTGAAACAACAGATGTCCCGTCTTCGGATAGGCCATACTCGACTCACCCACGGTCATCTCATGAAAAATGAAAATGCACCGATGTGTCGCTACTGCTGAAACGATCTCACCGTTAGGCACATTCTTACTGAATGTATAGCTCACGAATCACTTCGATTCTCTTCAGATTTGCAGGACAAGATGAGAGAAGACCCCACAACAATATCAAAACTTTTTTACTTATTAACAGTAATTAATACCTATGATCACACATAGTCTAACTGTAATTTCAGCATGTATACAGACGGATGCATAATTTAGTATAATAATTTACTCACTACCTACATCAATTCTAATTGTAACTTTATAAAATGTAAATTGTAATTGTAATTGTAAATTTGTAACTTTCTCACTTTGTAATTGTAACTTTGTGAATATGTAAATTGTAATCTACTTTGTAAATTCAGTGTAAATGGCCCTAGTGTTCGAAACACTTAAATAAATTTTTAAAAATCCAGCGATGGGCCGATGTGGCCATGTGAAGAATGTGGCCGAGAAAAAGACACTCACTAGCTAGCGAGCTGTGGGCAAAGGAAAACAGAAATATTTTGTCGGGGAAAGCAGCATCTTTGCTTCATTCTAATTCCATGCAAAACCATGGGTGTGTAGAAACATTTCCGAAGTGCCCTCTGGCAGCCGAGGAGAGGGAAGATAGAAGCATGAGTAAGTCACAGTCTTTCTATATATGATTCACACCATCACCATCCATCATCGTCATCGCCCGTTCATAGCTCCCCCCCCCCAATCAAAATTAATTGACACACCTTAACCATAGATGTTTTTGTTTTTCGGTCATTCGTCATACCCTGTAGTTACGATAGATTTAGGATTTAACATTTAATATTCTCTCTTGTACAACCAACCCATAGACTGTAAATAAATTCTCTTTTTGTTACTTTCTGCCTTATTTTCATGTCAATTAATTTCAATACAGTCCACTAACAATAGCCAACCAGCCAATCAAAAGTGAAGTAACCTCTGGCCTTAGGTTGAAGGCGCACTTCATACAATTGTTCCAAACGTTTTCTAAAATTTTAATTTTTTCTTTTCTTCAGATTTTTATATTCCTGAATAATAAAAATTATTTCACGAGTTAATTTAAAAACGATTTCATTAATTGTTAACAGTGTTGGGCATAAATTAGCTGTAAATAATTAGTTGAAACTAATAGCTAATGTTACCATGGATATGATGTTTATTTATCAATCGTTCATTCATGAATAAGTGTCGTTTCTATGGCAATTGTACTATTAGTTTCATCCATAGGAAATTTTTACTCAACTCTGATTGTAAAATAATAATTGTAAAAGTAACCTCCTTAATTCATTCTACAACCCAGAGATTCGACACCGATAGGATTAACAGGCTTTGCTGCACCTCTCCCCACTATACCCAAAATTAAAAATACTTAATTACAAATATAACCCAATTTATACTTGATGTTAGCTATGAAATCCGTTATAGTAGTGGAGGCCCTGAGTACATTCAGAAAGTAAGCGTAGTTAGGTGTCCCGGCCACATGAATGAAATTGTTAATGGGCACATCACTTCCTGGTCGAAGTTCCATCGCCCTAGGGGATAGGAAAAAAAAAATTAAATAATAATGATAACAAAGTGAAATAATATGATTTGGTAATTTGTAAAACATTTCCACCAGGGTAATAAATGTATAAATTATCAATCAATAAATAATTCCTTAAGTACTATGAATCAAACTCACCAAGTTTTTACTCAACTACAATGGAAGGATCACCCAGGTTATAGTAGCTAAGTATATTGTAACGGTAGACAGTAGTGAAAAGTATCAAAAAAACCCTCCAAAACAAAAAGTGTTTAATCATATTTACGAGTGTGGTTTCCTATAAGCGACTAGGTTTTCCCATCAAATAATTTGTAGACCTGATCTTACAGACGTTATTTCGACTTGGAAAAAGTGAGTTTTTCCTTCCAGTTCTTCTTTGAGTTTTTTTTCCACTTAGTAGGTTGGTGTATAAGAAATGTCGGATTTTGAATATATAAAACTGCATATCTTTTTTCACGAGCTGTTTATTTAATCAAAATATGTTCCATTCGCTTCAATACACTTTTCCCAGCGGGACTTCAAAGCATAGGTGCCTGTCTTTAAAATAAATAAATTCAGATATCGAATTTTGTCTTGCTGCCTTTTTTGTACAGTTTAACCCGTAAAAACAGATGAAAATGAAAGTCGATTGGCGAGAGATCTGGAGAATAGGCTGGCTGCTGCTGAAGTATAATTTTTTTTAATGTAATTTACAACTGTACAAACTAAGTAAATCTGTTATATGTTTCATATACACTTGAAAATCTTGGGAAGGAACCACCCATCGGTGGTACTTCAAACATTAATTTAAATTAGAAAGTCCCGTGGCCATCTTCTTTTCAGACGCCGCAGAGGATTATCAGGGATTGTTAAGGATGAAAGATTAGGAATTAATGGGTTAGGATGGTTAAGGAGTTTGGAATGAAAAGACGCATATCTGTTTTGGGACATTTCTGCAACGAATGGGATGTTAAGGTCTTTGTGAATGAGTTTATTTGTAACGTAATAAGGAGCATCAAGGATTTTACGTAGGATTTTGGATTATAAGAATTTGATGCGGGAGGAATTTGATGGTTTGGTGGAGCCCCAGAGCTCAATTCTATATGCCCAAATTGGTCTGATTATCGCACTGTATACTATTTTTTTTTGTAGTGAATGGGAAGTTTAGAGCGTTTGTCAAGTAAATGTTGTAGCAATCGGAATATACGAGCAGTTTCTTGTCGTTTCAGTCTTGTGTATGGATTCCTAGTTAGTCTCTTGTCAAGATGGAGACCTAAGTATCGAATCTGTTCAACAGGCGTTAGTGGAGTATTTAGAAAGGATACTGTAGGACAGGAGGGCAGAGGTTTACGAAGGAGAGTAAATGTGATCTGGGGGAATTTGTCAGGGTTTATTTTGATTCTCCAGTTTTTACACAATTCTTCAATAGATGTTATGTGTGTCTGTCGTGTTTGTGATGCATTAGTTGGGTCCATTTAATTTAATTTCACAATTATGCGATGTAAGCGGACAATCATTGTCGTGGAGAAGTACTGGTCCATGCCGATTATCGAGTGATGGGCGGTTCGTTTTGTAGTGAAAATCGTCAGACCGAAATTTTCAAACCAATGCTGCACTTTTCGATCTTTAACTGAGTCTTTTACAAGAATATTGGTGGAATTAATTTTAAAAAATAACAAAAAAAGAATACTCATGAGAAAATCATCTTTGTTGAAATGTGAATCTGGCGATGGACAGTACAACTATAAACGAGGTTATGCCAAAAACAAAAGCATAACGAAAACAGGCAGAGAAATATTTGCTTCTTAAAAAAAAAATCCGACATTTCATATGCACCAAACTAATAGTTGTTATTTTGTTTTAAACTATCCAACAATAAATATTTCGGCAAAGTCAATACCAACAAAAGTTAGTGTACAAATTGCAGTTTTTCAAAAGTATATTTGTTTCTAAAATTTTCGGGCCACTTCCAATTTAAAAAAAAATATCGTTTTCGCCGATATTTGATAGGCCAGAAAAACTAAGCTTTGTTGACCTCTGTGATGCGATTATTTTTCCATAAAAGTGTACATATTGGAGCAACTTTTGTGTAAGTTTCATTGACGTTTGGAGTAAGGCGTCTGCTTGGAAGATGTAACCAAAATAAGGTGAGAACAATTATCAAATTAACTACTATGTTTCAGAATAATATTTTATATATAGGAAAAATGATTTTAATGATGGAGAAAATAAGATTTATATTTTAAGACCTGAAAATATTATTAAACAAAATAAAGAAAAGCATTATATTTAATTAAGCGCCCTGAGTGTTTATAGATATCTGTACGTCTAATAATACCTGAAATATAGATTTCTCAAAATAAATTTACTAACTACTGATTTTTCAGTGCATTTTTTATGAAATTTTGCTTTTTAAAAAGCTATATTTCCTGAAATATTTAACGTAAATATCTCTAAATTAAGGCTCATAATTTAGCAAATTTATTCTACTTTAAATCATGTTCTCTTAGGTTTTCTATTGTCGTGGTTAGTTTTAAAGACATAAAGCTGCAAATGAAAAATTTATCTTTTTTAACGTTTTGAAACAGCCGCCATTTTTTATTCCCCCTACCTATACTTGTCAGACTCATCAATTTTGACCAGTCATTGTACGTAGTTTTCATTAATGTAATGAAAAATTAGGATGATATAACTGCATTTTTTTCTCCCCGATTCTTGTACTAATTGTTTCACCAAAGTATATTTCTAGGTCAGCATACCTCAACGTCATTTCTATTTCAAGTTCAATCGTGATATTATGTCCATCTTTCGGATTTCGTGAAGCTTGTACAGATCGTATCAGTGCGACGAATTCTGTCGGTGATAACTTTTCATCGTTGTTATAATCGAAACATCTGAAATTATTACCTTTGATTGAGAAATGAAATAATAACATATATAATATAAAAAAGAAAATTGCTTGTTTTACCTGAATAGAAATCTATTTCTGGCCTCTATTGCGTTACCCTTGAATTCTGAGAATGGATCTACAGCGTGTATTAAATAAAGGAATTCTCTAAACGTTATACCATGTTTGCTGGACAAATCGACTCCTCTAGAACACATGTAAATACGCCAAATTTTAAAATTAGATTGCCTTAATTACATAAATTATAAAGCTTAAAAGTTACCTTAATAAAAATCAACGTTTCAAGGAGATGTTGGTGTAAGTAGTGGCCAAGATTAAGAAGGCGTTGTAGCTGAGAGAATTGATTTCTGTTTGATTTCGGCCTGGATGAGTAGATTTTTAATTCATGGTGGTCCCACGGAATGAAAACTTGACCTTTCAATTCTGGTTAGAATATATAGGGTGTTTTTTTAAGCCCGATAGAACTTGAAATTGTAAAAAATAACACAAAAAATTAAATTGTAATCAAAATTTTTTTTTTATTCGAAAGATCAATACGTGACATTAACATTTGAAAATGAATTCGGGCATATGGGCACCGCGGCTGTTCTTGACGAAGCGCATTCTGGACGTCCAATTTTGGCCGTATGTCACGAATAACACGAACAATGCTGGCCTCCAAGGCGTCAATTGTTGCTGGTTTATCAGCATAAACCAGTGACTTCACGTAGCCCCACAGGAAATAATCGAGAGGTGTCAAATCGCACGACCATATGCGGCAATTTTGCTTATTAACAAACCCGTTAAGCCAAAAATGCGCCTCATCGCTGAACACAATTTTACAGAATGCGCTTCGTCAAGAACAGCCGCGGTGCCCATATGCCCGAAATCATTTTCAAATGTTAATGTCACGTATTGATCTTTCGAATAAAAAAAAAATTTTGATTACAATTTAATTTTTTGTGTTATTTTTTACAATTTCAAGTTCTATCGGGCTTAAAAAAAAACCCTAGTACAAGAGCCAGAGTAAAAAAAAGGCAACTATTTCAACCCAATTTTTGATAATTTTAATGAAAACTTTGTAGTCTAAATTGATGAGTCTTCTAAGTGTAGGTAGGGGGAATAAACGTAAAAAAAAAAATTCATTCAGAGCTATAATAATTTTAAATTATCAGAGCTAAGATAATTTTAAATTATCTTTAAAATTACCAGCAACATTGGGAAACCTGAGAGAACATCATAGGGTGGTGTTCTCTAAAAGATCATTATCAATAACATTAGAAAACCTAAGAGAACATAAATAACAAAGTAAATTTGCTAAATTATGAGCTCTAATAGACGTTTACGTTCAATATTTCCGGAGAAATAGCTTTTTAAAAAGCAATATTCCATAACAATGTTATACAGAACGTTTACTAATGATCAGTAGTTAGTGAATTATATTGAAAAATCTATATCTCAAAGACGATTTGACGTGCAGACGTCTGGTCCAGATATAGAGCTTCGAATGAAAAATTAATGTTTTTTAAGATTTTAAAACAGCCGTCATATTCCCCCTTCTACTACTACGTATACTTGGCAGACTCATCAATTTTGACTAGTTATTATGCATAGTTTTCATTAAAGTAATCAAAATTTGGGATGAAATAACAGCCTTTTTTTTCTTACCGGCTCTTGTACTATATGAACAAGCATTGTCGATACCTTCTGGTATAGAGTACGTCGATACATCTTCAATTGGAGTAAGAATTATTTAATTATTTCATAAAAAATGCACTGAAAAATCATTAGTTAGTGAATTTGTTTTGAGAAATCCATCTCTCAAAATCCATTCGACAGGCTAATTACTGATTTTTCAGTATATGTTTTATGAAATTTTGCTTTTTTAAAAAGCTATATCTCGGGAACTATTGAACGTAAATAGCTTTATTAGGGCTCATCTTTTAGAGAACATCACCCTAGGATGTTCTCTCAGGTTTCCTAATGTTGCTGGTAGTTTTAAAGATATAGAGCTCCGAATGAATTTTTTTTTTACGTTTTGAAACAGTCACCAATTTGTATTCCCTCTACCTATATTTGGCAGACTCATCAATTATGATTAGTAATTATACGTAGTTTTCAAAATAGGGATTGAATAACAGCCCTTTTTCTCCTCTTGTGCTCTTGTACGTCTAGGTTGGTTATTTTTTGGTATCTATGTGTCAGAAATGACCAGGAACGGGATGTTTAAAAAAAAAAGATAAAATAGTCTAGATTAACAACAATAGTAAAAATTATCTATTGATTGTCTACTATCAAAACTAATTCAGTCCACTCACAGGTTTTTCTTACAAAGGACAACAAACAACGAAGATAAAAATCATATATGAATACTAAATGATAAAGAAAACGTCAATAAATAAAGTTGATGTAGAAATGAATATTTAGAAGACCGTTGATTGATCGTGTGTATTATATAAAAGAAAGATGGTCCGGTTGTGGTCAAGGAAAAAAACTGAAATAGTGGGTAAAGTATTTAATGTGACCCAACGTATGGTTCCTCGTTGTAGGGCTTCATCAGGGCTAAAAAAGTTAAAAACAACTAAAAGTAGGTTTCACAGTGAAAAGTAAAAATAAAGAAGAGCTACAAAAAGCTATTAAACAAATAATGAAAACGGAAAAAATAAAAAAGAGTAAACAAAAGACGGAAAAATAAAAAAGAAAAGAATGAACAAAGTAGGATGGATACCCACCTTACTGAATGGAATTAAACACAAAAATTAGCTGAAGGTGGAATGAGAAGAACAGGATAGAGGAGTGGATGGTACGATACATTTGAAAGCAAAAGTTGAAATAATGTTAAAGCAAAGATAATATTAGGATATATAAAATATAGTCAGACATCCAATGATAACATACATAATGAGGGGGACATATAAAAATATATGGATAAAAACAAAATTAAACAGTTTAATTACACTTCGAGATTTTTCTTTGACCCCATCAGGACGATCTTTCTTTTATATGGAACTAAATATTCATGGTGCTAATGCTGAGAACCTCTTTTGTGTGGATTATAACTAGAGACGTTGCGATAAGAACAAAGTATCGATACTCTTTTCGATACCATATTTTAACAGGAGTATCGATATTTGATAGCATCAGGATGAAAAGTATCGATATTCCATTTTTACTGCTGAGCGGAAAGAAAAATAAACGCTCAAAACCTAATTGAAATAGTATCAGTAACCTTCCAATAACGATATTCTCTTTTTGTAACGGCCTGTATATTATAAACCTAAATAAAAAAGATCAAAGACCAAAATAAAATAAGTATCGTTTAAAATGGAAATTATTGATAGTAGTACCGAAAATATGTCACGGAAAGTACTGATACCACTGGATTATGGAAGCTTCTCCAGTTAAAACCTAAATTATCATTACTGCTTTAATTGATTCATACTTGTCGACTTTTACTCACTAAACATATTAAGGAGATAAAGAAACACCAACGGATCGTTTTCATTTCACCTTGAGGCCTAAATACTATTTAGTTACACGAATAATTTTGAGTACACTGCTTGGAGGAAGGAGTACAATAGAGGGGGTTAGCTGGCAGGAAAAATGAAAAAGTTAGGCCGTATGATGGAGCAAGGGCGTGGCAGAGAGGTAGAAAAATAGTGCGAGCCAATCACCGGCTACCTTCTGTTTCACCTTTGATAACAATGGGGGACATTCCTATTAACCTCGACGTAAACCTAAGTTTTTTGGTTGTGGCCATTTTGGCTTCAATTTTGCTTTAAAGGTGCTTGGAGGAAGGAGTATAATGGAAGCAGTAAGCTGGTAGAGAATGGATTCAAGTCGCGACTTATATACCTTTTAGGGACATGGTAGAGCGGTAAGAGAAGACAACGAGCCAATTACTGGCTGCCCTTTGATTGAGTTGTGATTGCAATGGCTGACATTGCTATTAACCTCAACACAAACCTTCCTTTTGTGGTTGTGGCCTTTTTTATTTCACATTTGCTTGGAAGGAGAGTTGGATTATGTTATGCCAGCTCTTCTTGTAAGGGAAGTAGGCTTATGACACCCCTCTGATACACCATGGAGTGGTTTTTTTTTGCACCAATAGTGGAAGATTTGGGCATGCGCAATTGAGGTATGATCAAAAACATTAAAAAAAAAAAAGAAAGAAATATAAGAGAGTATCAAGAGATTCAAAAGTAACCTCAAATGATTATTATGTTATTGATATGAAATTGTGATAAATTAATTACCATTTATGGAAAATAATACCTATAAGCCGTGTTCAGTAAATAATCATTCCAACCAACAAGGCTACCAAACCTTTGTAGCCCTTGCATTCCCATAATAATGTTTGGATAAGTGAATTTTAGATATTCATTATGTAATATGGTTATATCTGAAACGAAAATCCACAAATGAAAATTTCATTTATTATTAATTGAATTTGAATAATCCATAAATGTACCCGAAACTGAAAGAATTAAACAGCTGAGTAAATGGTCGAATACATTGCTTCGACTATTATCTATAACTTGTTCTTTAGTAACTTCTATTAAATTATAATCTGAAACATAAAGCATAAAATATATTTTAATAATGTAATCCTTCAAAAATGATGGGTATTAGGCTCAAAATTAATTGATATTTTTTTATACAAGATTGCACTTACTTTGTACAATAGCACAATCCTTCAGTAACTCTAAATTTGCAGTAGCTCCACAATCAATAGTGATGTGGATAATAATGTCAGGGCACATTTGATGATCTCCCGAATGATACAATTGCTCGAATTCTTCCTGTGTCATCCAAGATGTTTTGCTAACCTTAATTCATAAAGAACTTGATTACGAAGGATATTAGTTATCGAAATAAGCAATGCATGATTTTGTAGCAACACGGCTACCTGCTGGTATATACTGTAACTACAAGAACCAAACTTTTATGGGTCGGCATGACGCAGCCTTCCAGTTTACACGAGAATTTCTACGCTCGCCAAATCGTATATTGGTTAAAATGCATTTCTATTAAATAATTAGATTGTACAAATAAATAACCTTGTTATATGCTGTAACATTATTAAACATATTATTAGAATCAATAAATGTTACAATATAATCTTCTGATCCACTAAAACCAAACCTCTTACACATACAATCTCTCGATGGTCTTTACTAGCTTAAAGAGTTGACTAACCAGAAATTGAAAAACCTCAGTGCGAGAATCCTTCTCTGTGAATTTCCTTTCTTAAGGAGGAAGCGAGCAACAATATACATAATGGATCAGTACGTTCTAGTTATATATTAAAATGTACAAATGTCCTTTGTTTCACTCTACGTGCTTTGGATCTCTCCTCCTTCCCGTACACTCTCTCCATACAAAAGGACCTGCGGCTCGAACCCTGCAGGATAAAGTTTCCATTCTTCGAAGACTTACGGCTCGCCCCCGTGTACATTTCGTGTCCATTCATCTCTTAACCAACTACGTAACCTGTATGAAAACGCAATGTCGATGCCTTCTGGTATAGACTACCTCTCATATTCAATTAGAGAGAGAAACATCTAACCACCTCAACAATTCATTTCAGTTCACGTAAATTAACTTAACTAAATGTCTTTTCTTTGCAAATAATATTAATATTTATTTCTACATTTTTTTTATGAACAACATGGAGTGTGAAACATGGAGAATACAACGGTAACGTAGCATTATCTTATTTAAGTATTTCAATTTAAAAGACTAAAATATAAAGTAATTCTAATGAACGTTTTGGAACAAGAACAATCATATTTATGAAGTATGGTACAGGTTACAAATAAAAAAGTAATTAAATGGAATGGACCAAATTTTTACAAGATATTATTATTATTAATTGAGAAATTTATCCGACCCCTAAAAGTGCCTTTCTCACCCCAACTGCGTTATACCACTGGTATACCATAGATACGATAGAAAAAAATAATAGTTATGAAATATAATATTATCATTATAATATAATGAAAAAAAAAGAAGAAATATTATATCTTTATTAATTACTATATGTTTATATAAATGTTATACCTAATAACAGACTGCTTGCTATGTTGTGTCTTATTTTGGAGGAAGGAGTGTAATGGAAAAGGTAAGAGACCAGGAAAAGTGAAGTAAAAAATGGCGGGCCTTATATTGAACTTCATGGGCGTGGCCGAGGAATAGGTCACCACCTACCTCCTGTTTCAGTTTAGATAACAATGGCGGACATTCCTATTAAACTCAACATGAACTGAATTCCGAAGGAGATTCTCCTTCATTTGGCTTTTCTTTCTCTCTGAAGGGCACGCCACCTCTCTGCGTCTTATAGAAACTCAGTATATTTGGTTAGCATTGCTTATAAAATAAAGCATTTCTCTCTCTTGTAGAACGAAATTTGACTTGGTTGATCAAGATAGTAATCTTGAAAAGTTCTAGTTCTTATCTGCCTTGTTAGTTCCTAAGTACTACAACCTCCTGCCCTTAGGTATGGACGTGTAGTGTCTAGTAAGAAAGGATATAGTATGAGAGTTCACGAGATAAGAGATTCACAATGTAGGTCATTTAAATATATAATCAATGAATAGGAAGTCAAAGTTCAACTTGAGTAACAATAAACTTATTAAAACCCTAATGAAAAAAAAATAGTTATATAGCCGAGACATATTCTTCAATTAAATCCTCTTTCACTAAGCCATAACTTAACTCCTTTAAAATGATCAGTATAAATAAATATTAAATAACCACTTTAAATTACAAATCAAAAGTTTCACTTGGCTTTAAAATGTAGCAGTCGTTATTTAACATGGATTTAATGTTAAGTGATATTAGCTATTAGTTCAAAATTATTTTACATTATTGTTTCAGTTGCTCACATTATTTAATTTGTAAATCTTAGCTTTACTTTTTACTTCTTTAGTGATGGGCACTTCAAATATTGTGTTAAGAAAATAAGGCTCCTCTTCAGATTTCCAAAATCGTATAATTCTCCACAAATGTACTGCACAATCTACTGAAACTCCAAGGTACTAGAACAATGTATTTAAAAACTGTATTAGTATCAATGAACATTAAAAAATTAATAAAAAAATGGAATTTTTTCTAGTGTCTCTAGGCGTCCCCTTAATAATCTCATGTTATGTCTCAGCGACTATTAAATGTACCCGATGCTCTGTTCCTGTCTACTTTCAATAGTTCAGTTAAGATTACTGAAAGTGCCGATAGATCGGGCGTTGATCAGGGGCATCGGAGTGTGAAACCTCTAGGACAGTCGCTACGTGAAAATGCGTTCGAGGAATGGGCCAACTGCAGGAGGCAGAGCGTAGGAGTACGCCATTTAAAAGAGACCCCGAGAGCAAGTAAGTTTATATACGATAAACAAATACTTACGAGCTCTCAATGGAACAATGCCTTAAAATTGAATATAAATTCTGCACTTCTACGTGGAGTCTCAGGTATCAGTGGACAGCATAGAGAAATTTGGTCCCTCTGTGGCAACTGCAACAGAGAGCCTGAAACACATGCTAGGGAAATGCCCCAACAACTCCTTCCTCATAACACGCCGACATCAAAGGGTAAAGAACGAGTAAATGAAGATTCTAAAAGGAAGAGATTGTGCCTGCTTTGACGACGTCTACTGTACCGATACGGATCGATTCACAATATATGCGGATATTGCTGCTTTCCTTAAGATGAGGAAGTCAGAATAATTCTGGATTATTCCCGTGAGATAAAAAAATAACGACCTTGACAACAGAAATAAAGAAGAAAGGAAAATAAAGGAAATCATTGATAAATGAATCCCTTTCCTAATGAGAAGTTCCGTAAAGTCTTCCGACAATGAGACTTCAACATGAGGAGCTTCAGGTTAGGAGCCAGTAAAACGATACCCAGCCCAGCAAGACTAGGAGCTTCATGGAGGAACTCGTGGTCGATAACAAGAACTGGGCTAAGATAATGGAAAATATTATAATTGAATTCCTGGGAATAATCCTAAACCACAGGCATGGAACTTGTTGTGTAATAGATCCATCCAAAAAAAGGCTTACATGCATACATTGCATATTTCAGTTTATTCTTAAGTATTTATTTTTTAATGTTTTAATATTAACTGTACATTATTATGTTAGCCAACAGGCCGAGAAGGGACTACATATAGATCTTAGCCAACAGGCCGTGAAGCGACTACACATAGACCTTAGCCAACAGGCCGAGAAGGGACTACACATAGATCTTAGCCAACAAGCTGAGAAACGACTACACATAGATCTTAGCCAACAGGCCGTGAAGCGACTACACATAGACCTTAGCCAACAGGCCGAAAAGGGGCTACACATAGATCTTAGCCAACAGGCCGAAAAGGGACTACACATAGATCTTAGCCAACAAGCTGAGAAGCGACTACACATAGATCTTAGCCAACAGGCCGAGAAGGGACTACACATAGATCTTAGCCGAGAAGGGACTACACATAGATCTTAGCCAACAGGCCGTGAAGGAACTACACATAGATCTTAGCCAACAGGCCGTGAAGGGACTACACATAGATCTTAGCCAACAGGCCGTGAAGGAACTACACATAGATCTTAGCCAACAGGCCGTGAAGGGACTACACATAGATCTTAGCCAACAGGCCGTGAAGCGACTACACATAGATCTTAGCCAACAGGCCGTGAAGCGACTACACATAGATCTTAGCCAACAGGCTGAGAAGCAACTACAAATAGATCTTAGCCAACAGGCTGAGAAGCGACTACACATAGATCTTAGCCACCAAGCTGAGAAGCGACTACACATAGATCTTAGCCAACAGGCCGTGAAGGGACTACACATAGATAGTATATAGTAGAAGTGGTAGTGAGGAAGAGGAGAGAAGGCTGCGGATACTTTATTCATATCATGATTTTCACTTTTTTCTAAGAGATAAATGCTAAAATAAGTTTTCTATTTATAATGAATCAACAGATACTTTGCAGAAGATCGTTATTGTTCGATATCTCATTTATCAGCAAGAGCCTATCGAACTTATTCAAGTCAGTATGGCTTTTTTTTGAATGATGACTGTCATTCCGAATGACTATGTTTGGGTCTCTATTAATATTCTTAGATAACAAATTAGATTTAGCCTACTCAACTAACCTGTTTGATAAAGTTTTGCACTTGTAAGTTCCATGAATATGTCGCGACGGGTATATATGGAATGTGATAATCTAAGTAACAGTCATGGGCAATCAAGTACGTTTTATCATCAACGCAATATATCACTACAGAAATCACATCAGTCAACTCATTGACATTCTTGAATAGTCTACTAAATCCATATTTCTTCCGCAATAGATGGGGCATTACTGCGAAGTTATATACTTCCTTGTCATGAGATTGTTTTGGAGATTTATTTTTACTTATATAATGAATATATACACGGTTAAAGTTCCCATATGTTCTTTGCGATTACTTTTATTTTAATTCTACCATGTCTTGAAGCGTAGTTCCACATTTAATTAAATCAATTGGCCCTCTTAAATTTCCTTATCCCTTAGAAATAATTGATATAGATGGAAGGAAATCAAATCTTTGTAACTTTTATAGTTCGTTCCATGAGCCGAATGAAATAGGGTTAATAAAGAGCACCAGTTCTTTCTTTCAAGAGGTTACATGGATAATGGAAAGACAAAAATCGTATTATTGGCAATGATCATCAAATATAGAAGTAAATGTATGTCAGAGTATATTGGGGTAAGCTGTAGACGAGTATGGTCCAACTTCTGTAACGCGCAGAAGAGCATATAGAGCCACTCTCTCAACGGTTGTCAGGTAGATATTATGGTTACTTGAATCCGGAAACAAATTATAAGTTATCCTAATCTTGGGGGAAAGAGAATAATGTGCCATGACAGTTTATAGTTAGGACTTATGGACTTACAAGGCTGCAGAGGCGTTACGGTTTGATTGGGGAACGCCTTATTTAAAAGTGGGTTTAGTTCGTTGTTATTGTGGTTACAATTAATTCTCAACCACTTTTTCGTTAATAGTGAAAACTAATAATAATTAAAAACTCTCTGAAAGAGTTGTTTTGGCTCATGATTTAAAATAAACGCAGATGTCCAGGTGAGCAAAATGCTCAAATGAGAAAAAAAATGTCACATTAGGAGTGTACTGGTGAGAAAAATGCTCATTCTTGTTAATGTATGGTAGACAAAAGAATAAACAAAAGGATTGAAAATATAGATCTTCATTTCCCATCATGAGCAAAATGCTCAAGGCTACACCTCTCCTGGGTTAATCACGAAGAACCAAGAAAATTGATATTTCACCTTACAATTTTTGTTGGTTGCTCAATAAAATCACTTTCTCCTGAGTGGCTGCACTCATTTCACTTCCTTATCTTACAAGATATTTTAGAATACTGATAGGAAGGTTCAGAACTATACTCTAGTAAGTAAATGAACAAACCTTTGAATTTATGTCCTGAGTGTGCAAATAATTTTTTTTTCTTGGTGTTAATGTTATTTTAAAATATTTTTTTATTAAGATCAAAGTTTTCAATAGAATGTGTAAAATTAATTAATAAGTTTTAATATTTCAATTCATAATATAAATAAAAACTGCGATGTGCGAATTCTTTTTTCTACCACTACGTATCTCTTTGTCTTTGCTTGACTCATGAATATTCTAGCTAAACTAGAATTAATAAAAAATTACACACTGCATACATTTTTTTTTCAAGTCAAAAAAGAATTAAAGAGCACATATACTTCCTACTTTCTTTTATAGACAAAAAATAATTTAAATTCAAAGGATAACAGGCAATAATAGTAATCTCTATCACTAACTCAGGAACTTTTTATATTTTATTAATAAATAATATAAATAATTAATCACTAAAAAGCTTTCAAGTCAAATATTTTTTCTCCAATCAAGCATAACTATTTCAATTTATTATTGAAGACTAATCTAAGATTAAAATATAATAATTAAATATTAAAATGATAAAGTATTTAATAAATAGTTAAAGATTAAGCAAACAATAGAAATAAAAAAACAAGTCAAAACCAGTTTCATTCAAAACAGTAAAATGTAAAATACATCCACCAGACCAAGCAGTTTTTGTATAAAAATTTACCTAAAAGCATGTTCTGTTAGAGGGGACAATTATTTACTTTAAATAAATAAATATCATTGATCACGACAAAATGTTAAAAAAGACAAACAGAAGTGATCCTATTGCTTTATAAAATACAGTAACATCACACCAACAGAACATATAAATTCTAAAT
The DNA here is from genome assembly GCF_000696795.3 of Halyomorpha halys. Classification (NCBI taxonomy): domain Eukaryota; kingdom Metazoa; phylum Arthropoda; class Insecta; order Hemiptera; family Pentatomidae; genus Halyomorpha; species Halyomorpha halys. The sequence goes on along the minus strand of NW_027108701.1, from coordinate 98,337 downwards.
ACTTGATTCGGTGCGGTCTTACAACTTATAGCACAATAAAAACAACAGTAATTAATAAAAACCTTAACAATATAAAACTATTGTCTTATTTTTTCCTATAATATAGTTCATGACAATAGTATGAACTAATAGAGAAGCAGAATAATAAAATAAAAATAATACAATATCAGAAAGATGAAAACAAACTTACAATTTATTAAATACTAAATTAATAAGAAAATTGCAACAAACTTACAACTAGGTAAATATTAAACATTCAAGTTAAAGTTCAGTACTTTAAGTAAAATTAATCTATAATGTTTATTTTTTTTTTTGAAGTACTCCAAAGATTTTTCATCATCGATGAAGAGAAAAGGTATAGGAACTTCAGTGGATATTTTTCTATTCATCATTCTTACCTATCCCAAGCTGGGTTTTCATAAGGCATCTAAATTCCTTCTCAAAGAGGTCAGTAAATTCGTACAGCAGAAAGAAGTTTCTCTTTGATAGATTGTAGGTTGTTGATCTCGTGTTGAAGGACTTTAGAAATCCTCAAGAAAATTCTATATTTGCTTCGGTGGAATTTTATTTCTTCGGGGAGTGGAGTGACTCAGTAAGTAAAAGTAATGTGCTACTAGCTCCAAGGACACAGGTTTGAATCCGGCTGTGGTGGATCATTATTTATTCTGTCACTGTAGCCATGAGACAACCCTGTGGGTTCAGAGAGCCCCCTGGGGTCCACTCAACCTTATAAAGAGGGAACCCTTAATTGAAGAAAAATCTGATGGTTGGACATGATCATGAACGAATCACCTCCTTTTATGACCATTGTTGGAGAAAAAGTACATCTAAATTCCTTCTCATGCAATCGAGATCTCTTAAAAAATAAAATTACTGAGATATTTCATAAATAAATAAAACCTTTCATCAGTGTAGGTACGACAGATCCGCCTTCGCTGAGTAAAAAATATTAAAATTTTGTTGAGATTTCTGTCTTACAGTAGCAGATAAGACTTTGGAGACAAAAATTAAGGTGAACTGCTGCAGTTCGGAGATGAGGAAGAACTACACTAACAGGCAGTGAACCAACAAAATTGTATTCCTATATGGGGCTTCACAGTAAAGGTTTACACGTGGTCTTACATATCAGCGTTTCATGTACCAGAAAATATTGACTGTATTTTATTATAATATTCATTAAAGTGAACACTAAGCCAGTCAAATTTATTTAAATATTCATCATAGTAATTCAAATAATCACTTAATGAAAACAATGGACCCTAAAATTAATAGAGAAATTAATCGCTATAACAAAATAAAATACTTAGTACTTGAATATAATTAACAATGATACTTATATACTATATTTATAGTATTATAAATTTCAGTATGTACCTCAAAAAATATTTTCTTTAAATTCACAACCATAATCTTTATCACATTTGAAATGCTATAAGCATTTATAAAAGCCTAATGCGCTATGATATATATGAAAAAATAGTAGTTTACTAAATATTATTATTATATAATAATTTTAATTCCTTGTATTATGTATTTTTTTTTAGATTACAAAATGATACAAAAGCATAAAAAAAAAAAAAAAACTTTTAAAAAGTTAATCTATTTTTTGTAATTATTAAAATTATATTCTCTAAGGGAATGAAAAGAGTTTTTTCAAAAGTTATAATTTAAAAACCTAGAGCAGCGTAGTATAATTTAATATTGTTTTTTTAACTGATTACCCAGCAATTTAATCCTCTTTTTAGCATTCTTAAGCCAAGAGTAATTTTGATATTCTGCAGAAATCATAAGCAAACCAAAGCATAGTGATAATGTTGTAACAGTACAGGTCAAACCTTTACAATCGAAACTGAGAAATATGAAAGGGAAGCACACTAAAATGGCTCCTATTATACACAAGTGTTTTTTAATATTTCTATTGATACTTTGCACTTCTTTATCGCATACCTGTAGAGCACTCTCAAGACATTGTTTTTGACATGTTTCTCTATCGTTCAGTTGGCTGGTTTGGCCTGCAGGCATATTCTGGATATTTAAATATACCCCTACAGCTTCATGGTCAGAATAGCTAAAATTTTTATTAGGTATTATGGGTTCTAAAGGAAATGAATGGTTCAAAACACTTACTTTGATATTAGGTTTAGATTTCATGAGGACATAATCAATTCTTCTACCAGGAAAAGAAGTTTCTAAAGTTTTATCTCTATAAGTATTTCTAAAACAATCATTTGTTTCAGGTTTTAACTCTTTCACAACAGCTAAGTCATAAACATCATCTAAACCAGCAACACATGAAATAATTTTCATACATAAGCTAGTAGGTTCTGCATTCAAATCACCAGCTAGAATATTAACATCTGCACTTTCAGCACTCAATTTTATGAAAAGTGCAGTATCGAAGGCTTGAACAACCCTATGAGCAAGATAATTATCTCCTGAGTCTAACAAACTATACTGAGCATGAAGGTGTGTATTAAATACATTAACGATTAAACCTTGGACGTTCAACTGAACAATTCCAACACCTTTTCCTCCACACCAGTCTCCATGATGAATCATATGAAAGTAACCATTTAGTGGAAAACGATAATAGAAACACTCCTCAATAGGCCATTTAGAAAATGTACACAAACCTGAACCAAGCAGACCACTGTAGAAGTAGTGATGGTAAGGATAAGTTTTAGAAACATACTTTTTGATTTCTTTATAATCTGACTTTGTCCAAACTTCTTGAAGGCAAACGACATCATACTTCAAGTCACAGACAGCTTGGCCAATTGCTTCAATTCTTTTTCTTTTATCGCTAGAAAAATTTCCTGGTAAGGCCCAAATATTAAATGTTAAAACTGAGAGCTCAGTAGCCATTTGTGTAAAATGTTAAATTAAATGATTGATAGACGTCACAACTAAAACCCTTAAATTAACCCACTTCACCCTTTATGATAAATTATCTACAACTGACATGAAGTAATTTAGAAGTTAAGTATCGAAAAAAACGTAGTTGGTTGTTCATAAATAACCTACTATTTACAAATAACGGATCCAGTTATTTTTAAATATCCGATTAACCGAGAAAATAACCTGTTTCGATCAAATGTGAAAGTATATCTAAATTTTATATGTAAAAATCAAGCAACTGAAAAAGGCCTATCAAGAAAAGAAGGAAATTGATAGTAAGCGAAAATAACTTAACCTTCTAAAATCGCCCAATACTGAATAAAATTCGTTATTACAACTGCGTAATTGTAAAGTACCTCAACAGTTACCAGTAACTTGTTACTAGGAATGAATCGTTCCTCGAGGAACGGAATGAGTAACTCAGTTCCAATGACGGGAAAGATTGGGAACGTCACGCTGAATTTCTTTACCTGAACCATCAGTAACGAAACGTTCGAGCCGTACTCCCTCCAAAAAGTATTGTAATAAATCAAACTATCAAATCATAATACTATTCGATTTAATCATTGTTTATAATTAATTATTGTTTCATTGTTTGTTAGTATTATTTAATCATTGTTTATAGTTTATAATTAATCATTGTTTAAATGTACAACGGATATTTCCAAAATTGTTCTCAAGTTCGCTATTTCACTGATTCATTATCTAAATTTTTTTTATTGGAAAATTATCAATTGGTATATAATTAATGAAGTTGTTCTGGATTTTATAATCTAACGCCGCCCCCCCCCCACATGGTGGGGCTGAGCAGTGACTAATTCTTCTATCTAAAACTTTTTAAAAAAGTTAGGTAATTGACCACTTTCTAGAAGCTGATATATGTTTTTTGCACCATATTATAAAAGGTGATATGATAAGGATTAATTAATATAAATAAGTTCCTAATTTACTTTCTGCTTTAACAAATGATTACTTTATTTAAATACTGATTTGTATTTTATCCAGAAAAATATTTTATTAATGTATTTGAAAATAATGCATCTTTAATAAACTATTTAAGGTTTTTAAATGTAATCAATGGACTTCTTATTTTATCTCAATTGTGTTATTTAATCCTCCTATTCTCAGTACAAATAAATAAAAAAGTATGGTAATATTATTTTTAAAAAATGTAATAACAAAGTAAGTTAAATTCATTAATTTCATAAATTAAATATGCATCTAGGTGAAGTGCATTGCTCATCTAAAATCAAACTGAATAAATTAAAATAGGTAAATAAAAAATAAGTGTTTAATAAATTTTGTTGAATATTTTAAAAATAATGATTTAAATTTTTTTAAATTACATTCATCATTGAGGATTATCTGTGACACATTTTGTTCTATCCAGATAAAATAGACAATTTAATGTTTGGAATATATATAGCTTTTATTTGAAATATATTATTATCTTATTTTGAAGATTCAAAATTTGTAGTTTTCTTAATAATTTTTTCATAAAAAAATAAAATCGAAGATATAAAGGGGTGCTTCTGGTATGGCCAGTTTATTGAAAAAGTAACTGTAACATTATAAATAAATAAATTAAATTTTAGTCATTGCAATTCAGGTCCCTATTAGAAGTAGCAGGAAGCTACAATGAAAAAAATATTTAGGGATATACGAAGATAATTAATTGACCATAAGTAATTCATTAGAGGAAGATGGTGGTCAAAACAGGTACAGGAAATAGCAGATAAACTATTTATTAGTAACCAGTGATTCGCCCCAGTTTGCACAGCTTCACCAGCGCTAAATGAGAACAAGATAGAAAAATTTTAAATATGAGAAGATGGTTGGGGGAATGGTCAGAAAAAAAAAAATAAACAAAAACATACTTATTTGTGCTGACGTTTCAATCTGAAATTCAAACCTTCATCAGGGATGAAAAAACAAAAAAAGGTATAACAACCATAACTCAGAGAAACATAAAAAAAAAAAAAAAAAAAAGAGCAAAAAATAAACAAACAAACTTGGTAATATATAACAATAGTAGTTGAATGCTAACACTAGAAGTAGATAGTAGTTAATTAATAACAATAGAAGATGAAATATAATATTATAGAGGTAAGAATTATACAAACTAAATAATAAAAAAATTAAAAACAGAAAGTGTTCAAGAAATAAACAATAATGAAAGGTGCGGAAGAAAATGTAAAAGATGAGTAATGAAATTAAACAAATAAGATATGTAAGTAGTATTTGAAATAATGAAAAACAATTTGAATCAACATGATGAAATGTATAAAAGAAAAGGATATATGATATGACTGTTTTTCAGTTATGGTTGTTATCTCTTTTTTTGTTTTTTCAGGCCTGAAATTCAAGTCGTAATGTCGGCACATATAAAGAATTTCTTGTTTATTTGCAGATCACACCACTGACCATCTTCTCCACATATTAATCTATGGTTTACTATTAATACCTTATTTAAAAAATGGTAAAGTATGATAACACTATTGGCATAAATAAAACAAATGAACTAAAAAAATATAAATCTAAATAAATAGAACAATAATTAATTAACTGGTGGAACATCCCTCCCCATTCCAATAATCCACTGGTGTTAGCTAAATGTTCATAACTACCTTAATCGGACCCTGCAACTAACCTTAAATGCCACAAGGCAATATTTCACTGGTATACATATATCATGTAATATGTATGCATGTATTAAAGGGATAAAGAAGGTTATGAAAAAAACAAAACAATAATTAATAAAAAGCCTAGTGATAAATGAACAACATTTTTAATCATTCATTACTGGGCTTATTATCAATTATTATTTTATTCACCCATATTTGTATTATTTAATGGTATTTCCTTTTCTTTTCGATCTTTTTTATAAAACTTTTTGTGTATATTCTTATTATTCACAATATTAGCATCTTGTTCTAATTTAGTCCTTATGACTATTATATTATTATTATGCAAACTGGGGTGAAACATTGGTTATTAATAAAGTTTTTTCTGAAATATTGTGTACCTGTTTTGAATGTCACACTGACCATTTTTCAACAATTTATACTACTAAGAGTTATCATGAAATCATCCTAGAACACCTATAGGAACTTTTCATGGAATTACCTAAAAAAAGAAAAAAAAATTAATCTGTAGTTGGTATAAACAGAATAGTTTTCTTTTCAAAATTGGCACAAACATATCTTTTTTAGAACAATGTTTATTAACCCTGATATCCATAAAATACATATTCAATGTTTTAATACATTTAATTATAATATCTTATTAAAATTTCAATCAGTAAGGTTGTAAAAAAGATGTACACAATTGTTAATAGAATGCGACTTAACTATGGTTAGTGTCAGTACTATAAATTGTTTGATTTCAAATGCATAATAATCCTTGGTAACAATTTAAAATTTGTATATTTAATATTATGTAATGGTCATAAACAAGAAAACATGTGATATGTCAATATAATAACAAAGTTAAATTGATAAGAATAAAGCTTATAATAGTAAAAAAAAATATTTAAGTGACTAATAAGGAAAATAATTTTATCCTTAATTCAAGCCTCCGACATTCCTGATATCACAATGGTTAGTATCTGCATAGAAAAATACTCTAATTATAAAACTAATAGTCCACTTAGCATTACTAAATAATTATACAGGTAGCGTTCAGAAAAATCCACAACTCTTAATTATTTAGGAAAGAAATTTTAAGTTTTCAAATCTCCTTCTAGTTCATATCAATAAAAGATCTAATAATTTGTTTGACATTATTGCATTATATAAAAAAATAAATTCAAAGCAATGAAAAGTCTCACATAATTAAGATTTGAAAACTTTATTCTAAAAATTATCAGTAGGTTTTTCTCGAACATCTGGCATATAAACAGTAATCACAACAGATTCTACCATTAATTTAATGGTCTGTAAATCAGTCTTTTTTTTTTCCCTAATACATAAATATACAAAAAAAAACAACTTATATAGCAAGATAAATATTATTTTTTGAAAAAACAACAGCAATCACAATCCATAATACAGTTCCCCAAGTATCCATGATGAGTGACTCAGTATGAGTTGATAGGTCGACAGGAGTCCAATGCCAAGGAAATGTTTCTTTCAATATTGATGAGCCAAGATATATCAAGATGGCATTTTTCCCTATGAAAAATATACAGTTAAGCAAAATAAAAACAAAAAAATATAGCTAAATTATAATAGTAACACAAGTCAATCAATAACAGGCATTGGTATTTCATATGAACAGTTACAGAATAAAACAAAGTAGATTTTATGTGAAAATACTAATGCCATCTTGTGGCTTGTTTCCAAACGAATCGAAGCTCGAACTGATTTACATCATATTCTGCTACTGTCAAGACGGTAACTGTTTTACTGAATTCTTGAATCCCCAGAAATCATCCACCATCACATGCATGGAAACAGATGAGGATAAGGATCATCCAGAGGAAGGATGACATGCATATTTTTTTATTTTTATGTATAGGAAGATGGTCAGGGTTGCGGTCAAAGGAGAAACAAAAATAGTTTACAACTAGTTGTAAACTATTTTTGTTTCTCCTTTG
>NW_027108701.1:86107-89387 GCF_000696795.3 Halyomorpha halys | reverse complement strand
GTAAAATAACAGGGGTATAAAATGAAAAGTAAGATATAATAACAAAAATTAAAGGTTGTAAATAGTAAATATATCTACCTGTTACTATAACTCTTTTTGCATTTACTATTTACAACCTTTAATTTTTCTTATTACATCTTACTTTTCATTTTATACCCCTGTTATTTTACACTTATGTTTTTTCTTTTTTCCCTTTTTGTAACTATAGTGTTTGTATCTTTTTTAGCCCTGACGAAGCCCTGCAATGTGGGGCGAAACGTTGGCTCAATAAAATAGTATAATTATCTACTATTTGAGTTTTTTTTTACCGCAACCGGACCATATTCCATTCATCTTTTATTATTTATATTTTAATTTCATTGTATGTTTGTTAAAGAGGGAAAAAAAACCAAAAACGATTAAAAAAAAAAATCATTCACATATTATATATTATAATTTTACTCTGCAATGCCTATATTGTAAAATAATTTAAAAAAAAAATATCTGACTAGATATAAGTATGCTGTGTATTTAGCAACCTAATACAGTTGGGCAACACAAATGTTTTGAATAAAGTTTCTCTCTACACCATTCATTAAATTGTATCCAAGTTTAGTTCGGGATTCCTGATTATCTTGAATACTTAAAAATGATAATTAAAAAAAAAAAGAAAAGTAATCCTTTCAGTCTCTTACCAACTTCTTTAAATGGGGATCCTGACCAGAACTTTTTGTAATCGATGATGAAATACAGAATACTTATAGCAATAAAAGCAAGACTGGCTGTGGCTAATGAAAAAGACAGCGACCAAAGATTCTTGTTTATAGGAATTACACCTTCTTCTTGGCTCCACTGGCAGAGAAGACCTGCTACCACACCCTGAAAATGTAATTAACAAAGTTCTTATAAATAACTATAACAAATAAAACTATCCAATTAAATAAAAAAAAAAAAAAGTATTATTACAGAAATGATTGCGATGACGACCCACTGGATAATTAATTTCTTTGGGCTTCTACAAACAACATACAATCTTATAGCATGAACGCCCAAGAAGACGGTGAATGCAGTCATAAGTGATCCAAGTAAACCTAAAAATATAAAAGGCAAATATTCAACTAATTATTATTTATTATTTTTAAAAAGATTATATAAAACAGGAATGAAGTTTATATGAAATAATAAACTTAATGAAAATTAAATTCGATTCAATAACTTAAAATTTATAAATAGTTTGACCCATTGACAGTTTATCTCGTGATGGTCATGGACAGAGCGTCTAATACCATTTAGCTTCTCTCGTGCCAATCACCGGCAGGATAAGGGTAAACCAACATGGATAGTCGTAATAGTATTGTGACGTTGGCTTATGTATCCCATGTTTTAAAATCTATCATACATGGACTAATTACAAATAAGGAACATATAAAACACATTTTTTTTCACATGCCGAAATATTTCCGAACATGAAAAAAACTAGACACTTTTTGGACCGGAATTAATAATTTTACAACGCTGTAAAAGGGTTAATGTCATCAAAATCTTGCATTGAGGAGAAAGTAGCCCTCACAAAATAAGATAGATGAATATTTTTGCAATATTACCGCACTAGTGATAAAAAATGCAAAAATATATGAGATCATCAATGATATTATAATTATTCAAGGGTTGATAATTATTTGGAGTTATGTTCAATTAAAAATTAAATTAAACTGATTTTATTGAAATATCTTAAATTGGTTATTGATGCGTAATTATAGCAACCTTCTGTATTTACTGCATCAGTGCGGGTTCTGTTCAGATATGACAACCATCTCGTTTCAACAAGGTAGTATCACTTTTAATAAACTTGAGGTGTCAGGGAGATAATTTGTACAAGATTATGCTCAATGGTAAGGTTTTTCCATCAATAAAGGGTAACCACTTTTTAGAGGATGGGTGTGTCCTAGTAGGGCTCCTGGACCCACAGGATTGACTAATGGCTGATTTAACAGAATAAATAATTATCACAGCCAGATGTCATCTCAGGTATGAGAACTAGTAGGACAGGCTCCTATTGAAAAACTCTTTACAATATTTCAGTTATATCTGCACATAAAAACGGTCATGAGCACAAGCTGAACATAAATGTAGGAGGAATAGCATTATTGCAATTTTGATTTTATTTATGTGAGACTTATTTAAATAAAATATAATGTAGAGACGATACAATACCTTCAGGATCAAAACGGAGTTCATTATGGTAAATCTTCATAGAAGATGATCTACTGTAAATATGTGGCTCTTTGAAGACGGAACGATCAATGTAGCCTGCAGCTCCACCAGTACAATTTTCAAATGACTTGTGCATATGTAAGCCTCCTGGTCCTAAGTATCCAGGTGGACAACCGGGCACATGAAGAAGGAACGTAATACATGAGTGAACTGCTATTATCAGCAGTGAAAGTATCCATTGGAAAACCCCAGAAACCTGCATCAATGCTGCTCTGCCAACTTCCTAAAAATGTTAAAAAATGCTTTATATTATAATGAAATATCAATCTTGAAAAACTATACTGTATTGATATAAAATACATAAAAAAAAAAAATCGAGATCGACCTGTATTCAAAGTCAACCTATAATCAGTATTAATCTAGGAAAATTTGAATTCAACCTAACTCATTTTAACCCTTTCACTACTAATTATGAGAAAACTAACATTAGCCATGATATTTCTTAAAGAGGCCTTAAGGATGTTCTCTTAGAATACAAGTTTTTGCATTTTTGGTGATGGAAATGGGTTTTTGTCTCAGTGGTGTGGACAAGGCGTCCCAATGTGTCCCAGTGGTACGAGGAAGTAATCCCATTTCCCACAAATAATTTACTCTACAGACCATTTGAAGCGTCCACTGGGAGTGAAGAGGTTAAGACACTTTTAGATAAATTTTAAAAATTAAATTTATTTTTAAGTTAGTTCACAGTCTATTTTTGTTTCTACTTTTTAGATCGAAGACTCTCAGTCTTTGATTATATATTGTAATATGCTCTTTTTGAGTAAATAGTATATTTTGATGTATAAAGGGTTTTAATATGTTTTATTTTATGTATTATTTTAACATTAATTTGTTTTGTTTATACAAAAAGCAAGCTAACCAGTTTTCTTTGTCTAAGAGAAATACGTTATTTTTTAAAAACAAGAAAGATGGCGGTGCACGTCCTTCCAAAGTGTTCGTTGGGTTGTTTGTGTTAAGATAGACTGAAGTTTTTCAACCTCTGTTGTTTCTATACAGTAATTGTAGAAAAAGAAAAATCAAACATGAA
>NW_027108701.1:65696-85492 GCF_000696795.3 Halyomorpha halys | reverse complement strand
ATATATAATTATATATTATATTAACTAATACAGATTATAAAATTAAAAATTAAATATTAAAAAAAAGTAGACAACTTGTTCACTTATTATATATTTTGTGAAGAAGAAATAAAATATAAAAATTTGTTCAAAATAGGATCAGAGATGAAACATACGTAAGTGCTGAGAGTTGGAAATAAGAAAGTTACAGAAAAATACCAGACTTAATGTTAGATTAACCATTAGATTTAATGTTATAAGTCCATATTGAAAACAAATCAGGAGTTTCTAATCAAAATTCGTTATATCCACTTTTGGAACCATATTATAGAAAAATATTATGAGATCATCTGATTTAGTCAAGTTAAATTTTTATTGAAAATGCTGATTGATAACATTTGAAAGAGGAAAGTTCAAATTTTGAAATAAAATGAATAAATTTTCGATGTAGAATTCAAATTTGCCAAAAAAGATCTTTTATTTTTCAGAAATGGATATATTAACTTTTGAAAGAAAACTCTACATATATATGAAATCTTAAAGTTAAAAACTCACCAAATCAGCTGGATGAGCACGGAGAAACAATACTTCAATGCTACCAACTATGAAATATGACAAACCCAGCCTTTGCAATACTCCAGGGAATCTTATTTTATAAATGTCATCATGGTTGACAGAATTTAACATAATACCGAGTACTATTAAAACCAAACTCCGAAGAAAAACTTTTAAAAATACTGCACTTCGTGAATTTGTATTGCGGTACAGAGCAGAAACTGATAAAAGAAGACTCATGCCCATGATAAAGGCAAACCTGTAATTTACATTAAAAAATAGTTTAAAACAAATATGGAAAATTTATAAGGGTAATATAAAAATAAAGCAGTTTACCAAGGGAAAACTATATCTGCAATTGTTAAACCATTCCAAGGAGTATGCTGAAAATATTTATACTTCCCTCCTCCATAGTTAACAAAAAGCATCAGCACTATTGTCAATCTGAAACATGAAACTAATTAACTATCCCATTAATTAAATATACAACATGAAAGCAAAATATTAAATTAAATTTTAATACAAAAATAATATGAAACCAGTTCAAGGGATTGTGAATAATGTAATTTTAGTCAGATATAAAAATGTATGTATCATTAACAATGTTCCATAAATATTCTTCATCTAATTCATCATATAAGAAAATAGGTCTACACATAGGGCCTATCTACTTTGAGTAAGCAGATGGTAATTTCTCCAGTCATAATGTCAGTTCTACCAACTTCTTCTGAGTCTAGGCCTTTTAAATAAACAATGTCTTCTCATCAATCTGTTCTGTTTTAGGAGTTCCTCAAAATGCTCTTTCCAGATAATTAGGATACTGTCTTTGAGTGGTGTCAGTTCAGAATTGCTTCATATATTCATATCCACATTTGTTTCAGAATAATCTATTCTAAAATCAGCACTGAATCCCCACAATTTAACAGTTCACCAGTGTTGTTTGTTTTCATCTTTGATAGAGAAATAACATTTAAAGAAAAAAAAATCATGCTTACATTATACAATTACATTACACACAAAATAATAAATCTAATAAGGAGTAAAGATTACTATTAAATAAAGAAAAGTGAAATCGGGATTTCTATTAAGAATGGAGAATTCTGAGCCAAAATTGGAGAATAAAAACCAACAAGAGAAGCCTACTGATTTGGGATTACTGATTTCAATAAAACTTTTCTTGATGATACTAGATTAGAAAATATTTGACACCCTTATCCGAAGGTTCTTACCAATGCACCACAGGAGCCGAGAAATTTTTTTAAAAATATATTTATATTATTGTATGCCACCTTTGCTCTGTGTATATCTAAATGATATTAAATACCAATCAATATTTTTTTTTTTTTTAGTGTAATAAGAAACAATGTTGTTGATAGTATTACATGCATAAAAACTTACAAAAATCAAAAGATACTTTCAGTAAAGTAGATCATAAAATTGTTTGTAGATCACAAATGAGTTAATAGTTATATATATGAGGGTGAAACTTTCCAACCTAACAAAAATATAAGACATTTTTTCTGAAATTTTTATTTTTTATTATTCTCCTCTACACACTTCTCCCAGCGATGCTCCTATCTCTGTAAAGATATGAGAAAGCTGTCCATATGTTGGGTGCTGCGTTTGCTCACATTAGTCCAAAAATGTGTTCGAATGAACATTTCCAATGCTCTGTTGGCACAGTAAATCAAAGTTTTAGACCCGATTAATTACTGTTGATGAAACTTGGATACACCATTATACGCCCGAAACAAAAATACATTCCAAACTGTAGACTGCAAAGGGGGAACCCGTTCCAAAAAAAAGCAAAAACTGTTTTCTCAGCTGGGAAAGTGATGACAACTGTTTTTTGGGATAGTCATGAAGTTATTTTAATTGACTATCTTCAAAAAAGAAAAACCATTACAGGAGCATACTACGCATCATTACTTGACAAGCTGAAGGCAGAACTTGTGGAAAAACGGCCACATTTTGCAGAAAAAGAAAATCCTGTTTCACTAAGACATCACACCGTCTCACACCTCAGCGGTTGCCATGGTGAAAATCCAGGAATTATGGTTTGAACTGCTTGACCATCTCCTTTACTCACCAGATCTAGCCCCAAGAGACTTCTTTTTGTTCCCTCATCTAAAAATTGTGCTCGGAGGATAGAAATTTTTGACAAATGAAAAGGCAATCACCTTCGTAAACAATTATTTTGCAAAGAAAAACACACGAGTACTTTTTGGACAGGTTACAGAGATGGGAGCATCGCTGGGAGAAGTGTGTAAAGTTACAAAGAGACTGAAAAATTTTTCTACTCAGAAACTTTTCAGACCACCCTCGTAAATGAGAAGATGATTGGGGGCGCGGTCAGTGAAGAACAGAAATAAGCAAGAAACTTATTTATTATTGGCAACGTTTTGGGCAGAATTTCAAGTCTTCATAAAGGCTAAGAACAAAAAAACAAGATAACAATCAATGAATAGAAGGATATACTGAATGATTATAAAATAACTAACATTATAAATGCATTCATAGTATTAAAAGACATGTATAGTCGAAGTATTATGAGAAGATAAAGGCTGCAAGAGAAAAGAAAAATTAAAATTAAATAAGAGGAAAGAACAAGTTTCATTTCCTTTTACACTCCTTCTCCTTCTCTATTCCATTTTTATTACTTCTTCCTTACTCAAATTATTAAGTTTAGTTCACGACATGTTACTATTGTCATATTTACTAATTACTCCTTTGGTCTTGTATCACTTTATTTCTTTCATTCTAGTATTTTAATTACATATTTCATAAGTTACACATATTTTCTTTCTATTTTTCCCCCATAACTTTAGTTTTAAATAATTATTATTAAACTAAACTAATCATATTTGTTTATTTATTTTGGATTATATAACTTTATATTTTATTTTTTTAATCCTGTTATATTACTTACATATTTAATTACCTACATACATATTTTATTTCTCACTTTTAAAAAATAATGTTGTACCTAAATTTACTAACAAGATTTTCAAATGTATTTTATTGTTTGTTCTTCCCTTTTACTCAATTTTATTATTACTATTCTCATACAGCCTTTATCTTCTTATAATACTTAGACTACACATGTGTTTGAAACTATAATGTTATACTATTTTGAAACTATAACGATAGTAGTCTTCTTATTTTCTAATCATGCAATAATTCTTCTAATTCATTAAGGTTGTTATCTTATGTTTTGTTCTTAGTTCGGATGAAGGCTTCAATTCTTATCAAAACGTTGGGACTAATAAATAAATTTTTGGATTATTTGTGCTCTACACTGACCACACTCCTAACCATCTTCTTCTCATTTATAATATTCACACAAATCAAAAATGAAATTCACATTAGAAAAAAATCCACAGCTTCTAACATTTTTTTTTTTTCAAATTCCAATATTACTATAATCGATAGAAAGCTGAATTTTCAACCCATACCAATATCATTCAAATTTTATGGATGAAAGGGGAAAAAAGTAGTTTCAAACATAAAACTTCTCACATCTCAAGCGTTTCATTTTATAACTCCGGTTCTAATTTGTTTATGTAGACACAGTTGGCACCATTCCATGCAGTTTAGATATTCACAAACCACTCAGATTGATTTGTATGATCCTTATAGATCGTTTTAAACTACTTCTTTCCTATTATACTGACATAAAATCTAAACGATATTGATATGGGTGGAAATTTATCAATTCGAACGATTGTAATATTGTTGGATTTGGGTGAAAATGTTATGAGCTATGAATTTTTGTTTTTTATTTTTTGAAAAGCTGAACATAAGTAGAAAAAAAATTTCCTCCACAAACGTAGTCTAAAAGTTTTTAATTTTTGATTTATGTGAATTTAGTTTTTAAGGGTTTCAAAAGATACTAAAACTTTCGGAGACATATTACCTTTTGGTATGGTATATTCAGGTAATTAACCATTCTAGTTGTATTACAAGAATCATAATCAGTATTACTTCTAATAATACATAAATCAAGCCGAGCAAAACATAACCATAATTTCTTAAAATTATTAAAAATATTTCTTAAAGTGAGGTAATAGAATAATTTAAGAAAATTTTTGAATTGAATGAAAATAATCTATTTTTCTAAAAATCACTTAAAGAAGTTCAAAACAGTACTACTCAAGACCAAACAAATAGTAATGATAAATTTAAAATACTATATAAAAATTTACCCTCTAAATGCATCTAAACTTTGAACTCTGGAATTTCTACTGTTTTGGGCACTGTTCCTAACACTTTCTGTTGATGATATCAAACCTGCAGGTTCAGATGAAGTTTCAGATGGTGAGCCAAAATCCTATATGAGCATTAGAAACAATCATTAAACAATTGTCCCATGTAATATGAATAACAGAATTATTAGGTATAAAATTAGCCTTACATTTTGCAATTCCCGAAAATAGCCAGTTTGAAATAAACCTCTGATATCGATATATCTAGCGAATCTTGATGAATGATATGTAGCAAATGCATTAACACTCCACAAAACTAAGATAATAAATAGGGCTAACAGCTCAATTTTTAAGGCTGAAAACAAAACAACAATCAGAAGAGTAAAAAACAAAAAAAAGTTCAACAAGATTCATTTTACTAACGAGCATAGGCATCCTCTGGAGTTACATCTTCAACGATATCAATCCCATCTGATAAAGTTACGTTGTAATGTCCATGTTGTCCAAAGTGAAATATGCTACTAAATTTAAGAAAAAGAATTAAATATAAAATTAACTCAAAGAGATAGTCAACTTGAACATTGTTTCATATAAAATTCTGACTACATACTCATTAAAAGAGAAGAAGTTTTCATTTTCTTTAACTAACTGAAGAAAAGTAGGATAAGTGCTCGAAACCACAACTGGATTACTGAGATCAGGCAACGGAATAGCATCACACTAAACAAAGTTTGAGGTTAAAATGGGGAACAAATGTACATGCTACTATACACATATATAATCAATTTGAACTAAAGATAAATATTTAATTTTAGACCTGAAAACATTCTGAAGATTGTATATAAAGTTTCAGCGGGACAGCACTATCAATTTTGATATGTAAACAGGCCTCATCATAAAGAAGAAGTTTATCCCCACAAAAACTTTGACCGTTGCCCATCTAAGAAAAAAATAAAATAAATTTATGTTTTGAATCAAAATTTCATTTATATTTATTAAAAATAAATTTAAGAATTACACGCAAGCTCCATGGGACGAATATTACAAAAAAAAGTAAATTATAGTAAATTAATTGGAAATACATCAGTTCTGTGCAATGACAAAATAAAAATTATAAAACCATGACTATTATCAAAATTTTTGTGACCTATACTATCATCTGTATACAAGATTATGTCATGGCCTTTGTTTGGTTCATTCGATGTAAATCCTGATATCGATTAAAATGACGGGGTTTAATCGAGTTATAATACAGGAATCATATCTAATCGAAATCTTAAACATTTTGGTTAGGAAATTAGTAGTTTTTTCTGTCACTCTAATTGAATTCGTTTTTATTTAACTATATTTCTTCACTCCCGAAGTTATATTATTAAATATTACTTATATAACAATTCCGCGTAAATCATTAGTCCCCCCCCGTTCACGCAAAAAGGATCTTTTAGTCTTATTAGTCAAAAAGATCTTTTAGTCCTGGATTATTACATTGTTTACATGATTACCAATTAAAATTTATTGTCCAATAGTTTAACTAATTTAATTATTACTCCAGTTATAAGTATTATTTCTTATAAGAAACTAGTGTATATTTTATTTTTAAATTATTATTGCAAGAAGATAGATTGTAGTAAAATAGTCCGGGTGGTGGTCATTAAAGGTATTAAAATAGTAGAAAAGACTGTTTATTGTTCACCAACGTTTAGCCCCCACTCTGCAGGGCTTCCATCAGGGCTGTCTTGCTTGAAAGAATATTAATCCTTTCGTGTCATCCTTATAAGAAACTAGTATATATCTTATTTATAAATATATTGGAAGAAGATAGTTGACTCTAAGAAGTAGATTGTCCGGGCGGTCAATAAAGGTACCGGAGTAGTAGAAAAAACTGTTTATTGCTAACCAACGTTTCGTCCAACTTTGCAGGTCTTCGTCTGGGCTGTCTCGCTAGAAAGAAAGATGACAACTCAGTTGATAGAATATTCTTTCAATCAAGACAGCTCTGACGAAGGCCTGCAAATTGAGGCGAAACGTTGGTTAACAATAAACATTTTTTATCTACTATTTTGATACCTTTATTGATCAGCACCGAACTATCTTCTTACTACAATTTTAAATTATTAGTTTTAGATCCGTAGTTTTTTCATACAAAATACTTCCATATATCCATAATATTTGCTTTGAGTGGCATTTTTTTTTTTTTATTGGTGGGCTGAAAATAAATTAAATTTATCAAATAATTTTTTATTGAAGGATTATTATTTGACCGTTTGTTATTACTGAAGAAAGGTGATCTTGGTTTAAAGCAAAAAGCGATTTCTAGATTTTAGATTTAAAAGATAACTAGTCAAAGGGACAGGAAAATGTTAGGTTTTTATAACATTTTATAAGGTATTTGTGAAATACTTAATACTTATAATGATGAGAAGATAGCTGATCGTAGAAAATATATATGAGGAGAAGATGGTTGGGGGTGCTGTCCGTAAATAACACAAATAAGATGAAAGAGCTTATTTAATAGTGCCAACTTTTCAGCCAGTTACAAACCTTAATCAGGGTTAAGAACAAAGAGTAATATAACAACCAATAAATACAAAATGAAAAGAGAAAATATAAACAGAATAATACAAGTAAATAATAATACAGAATGAAAATAAAAAAAATAAAGTGATGAAAGAAGTGGAAAATAAAACGTATATGTATATATAGGTATTTAAATATGTAAGTAGAATGACATGATCAAGGAATTAAAAAACTTAAAAGTTATATAATGCAAAAAACAAAACAAAGAACTATGAATATTTTCATTGAATAGTAATTAAAGGAACTTTAATTAAAAAATTAAAGTTCTGGAAAGAAAAAGACCGCACCCCAAACATCTTCCTCTCATATATTTAATACTTATATATAACTTTCAACAGTATATATAATGAAATACCTTACCTAGAGTACCTTTTCTTGGATTCTAAAAGCTTTGAGAACAATTATTGCAAATATGCTTGTATCTAAATATACGTTATAAATAAATTTACGCTATTATCTCATTAATGAAGTTATTAAAACTAAGCTTCCTAAGGTTTCGATTCTCGGAAGAGCGCAATTCAATTGGGCCCTTTTCCGGGGAATTCCTTTGACCTTTGGGTAGGTTGTGCTTGGGGTTTTTCGCGCCTCCCTCATTGCTGTAAGTTTCATGAGTGTAGTTGTGCTAATAATCGTGGATTGTGTCCTTATGCCGGGTATAGTTTTAAACATAGGAATTAATTGAGATGGGGAAGCTGCTGAAGTAAGTATTAAAAACTTTTTACCATGCCTTTGTTTGTTATAAAGGGACATTGTTAGACAACTGAATAACTCATCAAGAATTTGATTGCATTACTAATTATTAGTCATACCATCATACATTTCTTATTCTTTATTTATTATATCATTGATATCATTAATGAACAGAGTTGTATATTAATTATACTAGTGTTGCTCAGGCCATCATTTATATTAAGATAATTATTTTATTTCATGAAAGATCTGTTATTTCATGAAATTTATAATACTGTTACATAAAAATTGGAAGTTCCTCTTTAATCAGTTTAGTTATAGTTTATCAAACAATGTCCTGTATGTAACAAATTATTTTTTTTTCTGACCTGGACCATTTTGATTTAACATAAGGTCAACCATCTAAATATCCATTTTTTTTTTTTTTACTACCATATCTGTTATAATTACAACTGTTATATCTCATATTACTTCTATGTTTTATTTCTTTGTTAATTTTCATTCTGTTAGTCTCGTTATTGGAGGGTATTTATTTTATAACTAAGGGAGACTATCATAGTATTACTATTATTTAAGTTTTTTCTATTTTATCATTTCTGGAAATTGACTTTTGTGACTTCTGTTGGTGATAAATTCAAGAATCGAGGTAATACCTTATTAACTTGGAATAGCTAGTGTGTTTTCAGCTATGCTGGGTAGTTAGATTGTAATTAAATTAAATTTATACAAATATTACAATTTTAAATGTAAAGTAGTTAAAGTTGAAAGTTATTTTAATTTTATATCCTTAATTAAAGATTTTTAAAGCTTTCAATGAATGACTGACTGGCAGATCATATGGCTTTTATAGAAGCCTGAAAAATGGTGGTTTCCTCTGTATGCTTCAAGTAACTCAGATTACTTACTAGTATGTCATTCGTGTATTTGGTTCACTATTCTTCTCAACTGCCTTTAGTGGTTTTTTCTTCTGTAATAAAAGTAGTAGACCTGTGAAGGTTCTGTTTTAGATCTAAGCTACACCCCAAGGGTCTAAATTAACTCTTGAGTTTAGTAACAGTTCAGTATGGTATCAGATGAAAGGTAAAAGTAATAAAGTAACATTTTTGTGAAGATATTTTTTTTTTCAATATTGAAGTATAGATTTAATTCAGGAACAGGTAGATAGAAAAACAAACATATATTCAAAAAAATATTACTTGATCACTGCTACCTCTATTCTGAAGGTATGATTGAAGGTCACTAGTAACATTAAGAAAAAATTCACCATTTCTATACTGATTCAAGAAAATTTGAATTTCATAGTTTGTCTCCATTTAATGTTACTTTGGTGTTTACTAAATACCATATTCATACAAATAAAAGTTGAACCCCAAGTTTTAAATTTAGAGGACATGTTCCAGAAAGTAAACATCTTTTTCAAAAAATTATCAATTAATCTCTCAGATGAGTTGTGCCCAAATGTCGAAGAATTTGCAGTGATCTGTTTAAGAGTTATACAAAAAATTAAATTAGTAGAAATTTCATCTAGTCAAACATCTTCAGAGTTAGATTAATTGGAAGCTCTGCCACATTGCAGAGCTTCATCAGGGCAGGTGTTTATTTATTCATATTAGAAGATAGTTGACCAAATGAAGTAGATTGGAGGAAGATAGCCCTCACGAAGTTCTGAAAAGTGGGATGAAACATTGGTTAACAATAAATAGTTTTTTGTTACTATTTTGTTACCTTTATTGACCGCCTCCCGAACTATCTTCCTCCAATCTACTTCATATGGTCAAATATCTTCTTCCAATATATCATTGCAGCTTTGAATAAACAGTTCCACCTTAAAAAACAAGATTGTGGAAGCAATAAGAATAATGTGCATGTTCAGCCAGCATCATTCTATAGAAACTCTGAAGCATATATTGAATAATTAATCTAACTCTGAAGATGTTTGACTAGATGAAATTTCTACTAATTTAATTTTTTGTATAACTCTTAAACAGATCACCGCAAATTCTTCGACATTTGGGCAAAACTCATCTGAGAGATTAATTGATAATTTTTTTAAAAAGAAGTTTACTTTCTGGAACATGTCCTCTTAAAATAAATTTACAATATAAATGATATTTATTATCATAATATTTTTTTCAATGTCTTATCTGGTGTCAAGGGCAGGTTTTATTGGGGTTATAAGTCTTAGAATGAGCCATATATGTGCTATTCTATTCAGATGCCCCATTCAATGTCATCCAAATGGAGCAATTGTAGATGACCACCCCTCATTTCCTTCTACAAGTGTAAAATAGAAATGATTTAATAGAAAACTAATTTCTAACTGCAATATTTATTAAACATTTTTACTATTGTCAGAATTCTGATAGAGAGGGAATAAAATTTAATGAAAAATTTTGTTCAAAGTGGGGCCATTAATGGTATTATAGTTAAGGAAAAGTTTATTTGTTTAATGAGAGTTGAGAAAGAAAATGAAGGTAATATTTATTCAAAATGGAAAGAATATTGGTTAGTTAATCATCAATTAATTCAATCAGTTAAGCAATTGACGAATTAGGTAAATTTAGACAGAAATTAAAAGATATTTACTCATTTTAACGCATCGTAATAATTTATGATGTTATGACATTAATTATCTATGTAGTATCAAATTTAAGCACGGTTTCTTTTTTGTATATAAGTACATTCAATTTGAAAACTTATTTCTTATTTGTAATTTAATCTTTATCCCTCTTTCCATATATTTTTCCTACAAATAATTTAAAACTTGGGGTTCAACTTTTATTTGTATGAATATGGTATTTAGTAAACACCAAAGTAACATTAAATGCAGACAAGCTAGAAATTCAAATTTTCTTGAATCAGTATAGAAATGGTGAATTTTTTCTTAATGTTACTAGTGACCTTCAATCATACCTTCAGAATAGAGGTAGCAGTGATCAAGTAATATTTTTTTGAATATATGTTTGTTTTTCTATTTACCTGTTCCTGAATTAAATCTATACTTCAGTATTGAAAAAAAAATATCTTCACAAAAATGTTACTTTATTACTTTTACCTTTCATCTGATACCATACTGAACTGTTACTAAACTCAAGAGTCAATTTAGACCCTTGGGGTGTAACTTAGATCTAAAACAGAACCTTCACAGGTCTACTACTTTTATTACAGAAGAAAAAACCACTAAAGGCAGTTGAGAAGAATAGTGAACCAAATACACGAATGACATACCAGTAAGTAATCTGAGTTACTTGAAGCATACAGAGGAAACCACCATTTTTCAGGCTTCTATAAAAGCCATATGATCTGCCATTCTTAGTCATGACAAAAAACTAAACAAATTAAGCCAGTCAGTCATTCATTGAAAGCTTTAAAAATCTTTAATTAAGGATATAAAATTAAAATAACTTTCAGCTTTAACTACTGTACATTTAAAATTGTAATATTTTTATAAATTTAATTTAATTACAATCTAACTACCCAGCATAGCTGAAAACACACTAGCTCATTCTAAGTTATTAAGGTATTACCTCGATCCTTCAATTTATCACCAACAGAAGTCACAAAAGTCAATTTCCAGAAATGATAAAATAGAAAAAACTTAAATAATTACTTGAAATAAACTTAAATAAATACTTGAAAACAATGCATTGACTGCCAACCGGACTATTTTCCTCTAGTATCCTCCAATCTGCAATGATATAGTTATTAAAACGGAATTTTTGAGGCTTTGAGCCATCTCTGGATAAGGTAATATGCTTAAGTAGATCTGATGTATGGATGGTCAAAATATTAAGCTGAAGAGCCTCTATTATTTACAACAAAAGTATTTCTTGGAATATTTAAGAAACAGGACTTTAATCCAGTATTAATAAAAGATTAACTTGAAAAGAAGATAAATATCTCATAGAAGGTTTAAGAATCTCCTAGTCTTAACACATTTAGTCTAAAATATGTGTTATTCAGAATGTACTAAATCTTGTCTGTCAACTTCTCGTTCTTCTTGGTGTATTCGCATAATTTTGATTTTAGAAGTGAGTAAATAAAAAAAATATTAGCTCAAGGATAATGATAACATAAAAATAAATTCAACCTTCATCTAGTTTGATTAGCTAACTATTATAATATCTTTTCTTTGGGTGTAGATTTGGATTACTCATAGTTTAATATTTATCGATCTTATATTTCTTTTATATAATTCATCCTTCCCATTGAACTTTCAAAAAATCAATTTTAAAAAATGGAAAAAACTTAAACATGAAACATACATATAATTAGAAATAAGTAAATAGAAAATATTTACTTATTTCTTCCAGTAGTGATTAAATTTTCATATAAACTTAGTATTCTTTTCTACTTAACTAAAAATAATTTAATGTGAGTTATAAAGTACAGAATAACTTAGTATTTTTAATTAATTTATTTACTTTATAAAAATAAATAAATAGCTGTTAAGTATTGCTGAGTGTTAGGGTATGTTTTGTGTATATCAAATACTTCACCCTTAATTTTAGTACCCTTAATCAGTTCGTCATATGTTAATATTAAAGCATGTAGTTTTTCTTTTGGAGCATATCACAGTGTTTTATATTTAAAAAAATAATGTTCTACTGAAGTATTATTAAATAATAAAAGTGTATTACTCTAGTAAATTAATTTAACTAACTGCAAATTAATTTGTATATCAAAAATAATACATATTTTAGTGTTATAGTAATAATAATAGGTGCTGATGAAGTAATTTTCTTTTCATTATGTACTAAATTGATACTTACCTAATTTTGATTAACCTTTCATCTTCTATCCTGTAGTGTGGAAGTTGCTTTCTATAAATTAAGTCATTATATAGCTTAGCTAATGATCAGTTTCTACAATCAATTATTCTCCAATCTATTGTTTATTTTTTTGTCTTAAACTTTTAAAAAAAAATTTCATTAGCCATAGAAAGTGTTTAAGGTCAATACCTGTTAATTCAGCTTTTATCATTATTTTCCATATTCTGATATAATCATGTAAGTCCCTCTTCATTTGACCCATCCCAGCAAAGTGAAATATTTAAGTCGTGTTAAGCAATACTTATTAATTTTCATTTAGGAAAACCTCTATACAACAAGCGTTAATCTAATTTGATGTAATTAATAAGGAATCTTTTATTTAGTAAACTTAAAATATGTGCTATATTTTTTGCCTCCAATGTTCCAAATTATCTATAATGCAATATTCAATAATCTTTCAACCATAGTATTACTTATTGGGTCGTTATGTTTCTGACACTTAGCTCATTTTCTGGTCAAAAGTTTGGTCTAAATCTCAGTTCATTATCATCAAATAAGGTTGATTACATTCCTCAATTTGAAAGAGTTTTATATTTTAATAAGTTGATGGCCTATCTCAAGGACTGATTTAATTATCAAGAAAAAATGCTTAGCACAATACTTATTTATTAATTTATTTCACATCGTTTTAGTAAAAAGCATGGGAAACAGATTGCATAATAAATACTTGAAAAACATAATTAAATACAATGGTACTAGTAACCAGTATATCTTTAGGTTATTATTTATTATCAACCCCATGAAATACAAAATAACAAGTCTAATAAAATTAGTATAGTAAATATTCTTTCATGGATTTGTTGTCATGATGGTTGTGCATACTGTATACATCCGATCTTTTTTTTTACATGTAGAGATGGACATTCATATTTAGAGTATCGACAGTAGCCGTTCATTATTGATCTTTGTTTAATTTTTGTCTTTTCTTCTAATCTCTCAATTTATTAAATCTTAAAATTAATAGTAACAGTCATCTAGTAGACATTGTACAAGATGAAATGAAGATCAAGAATCATAACAAATTTTTACATTATTCATGAACTTGGCCTTTACTTCATGTCAATTTGTACAGTGTCTTTTAAAATATTTTCTTTTTAAAGTTATACCAGAATCCCCATTTTATTGCTATCCATCATACACATGTTTTAAAATTTAAACAAAATTTGACAATTGTGTGATACTGAAAATTGAAATAATTAAGTCCTTGCTACAGTACAGGAATAAATGAAATATTTTAACACAATTTTTTTTCCTAGTAAAATTTCATGTTTACTATAGTTGATAATATTGTTTTTGGAAGTATCCAATTTTCAGTGCGATATGAATGTTTTGAACACTTTGCAAACAATCATTATGAGGCACCAATTATTTGCTAGTGCTAAGGATCTATATTATTTTGTATCTTTATAGAGAATTTTATTTATTTCAAATTTAGTCATGCTTATAGTTAAGGGGATCATCTTACAGTATTTGATTATACCAAAAAGTGTTATATCTTGATAGTTGGCCTATTTTGTTTATCCATATTTTGTCTGAGATGAAATTATAATGATTAAATGCCAACTCTTGATACTACCAAATGAATAGCAAATATTCGATTGTGTCACTATCCAATCAACAATTATAAGCTTTGCATAGAGTTATTACTAGCTGCAAATGAGTTTTAAGTTAGTGTATGCTCACTTTTTTTAAAACTACTCGTTTATGTAAAGTAATTAATACTTTTTCCTTAATTGAATAACAATTACAATCAATTTTTTTTTGTTTTGTTTGTAAATTAATCCTTATGGAATCTCCAAACCTTCCATGCTCAGTGGTGGTTGTCTCTCTTCAATGCTGAATTTATTAATTTAATTTTTTTTTCGCAATATTTAAACATGATAAAAGTTTTAACTCCAATTTTCAACAAACTGTTTACAGTATCATTAACCTGGAAGAAAATGACTATTGAATATTAAAGAAATTTCAATTATTTTATTTTCCTGCAGTAATAATACAATTTTATTTACATTCCCTTGCTCTTGATTATTTTTTAATCATATTGATTATTAAAAGTAGTATTTTGGTGACATTATTTATATATTTTATCAATATATAATAAAAGCTATGGATTTATGTGAGCCATTACACAATTTTACACTAATGTTTTTATCAAACTGAGGTATCACTAACCAGAAATGATAAATTTGTTAAAATGTTATTTATTTGTATTATGATTATTCACCACCTTGGTTATAATAATAAAATAATGATTATATAGTAAAAGACTGGATAGTAAAAGGTAATGTTTTGTTTTACCACTTAGGCAAAATTTCTTATTTTCATTAGAGAAATATACAAAATTTGACAAAATACCAATGTAAAAGTATTCTTTTTATTTTTTAAAATAAACTACTGTCAGTTAAAATATACCAGGAAGAAAAAAATAAATTACAGTGTTCAATTGTGTTTGGAGTGTATTGAAAGTCACATAGTTCTTATTTTTGAATCATATTATTGGAAATATTTTGGGTGCCCATTTATTTTTGTATTATATCGGTATATCATAAAAGTTATTACAGGTTTAAATGAGTATCGATGAATTTCTAGTTAATTTTTGAGAAAGTAGAGAGAGCATTAACCTTCTTTGTTAGCGAGTGCAGCGCTGCCTGGTAATCTAATTACGAAACCGGTAGAGGTTCACGTGAATGTAGAAATCGTAGTTTGTCGTATTTTCTTCCGTTTTCATGAGAATCATCAACGTAAACTTTAGATGAGTATGTTATATTTCTTTGTTTATTTTTCGTCAGCATAAGACATATTTCCTTTTGGAAATATTCCGATGTTGACACGTAAGTGATTCGGCCGGTTTCTCAGAATCGTTTCTAATCCTGACGTCATGATTATCCGACTCAGGAGGACCTAAAGCATACTTACCTGGCGTGGGGGTTACCGTGATCATGAAGGCGGTTCCCCCAGGGTGAGGCTCTTTCATTGCACTTCGATTGGGCTGACCCCTGCGAATACCCCAAATGTGGGTATCTCGGGCGCGTAATTTTTGTTAGTCGGGACTGCGTTCGCGCTGTCCCGGATAATTATCTATCATACACTATAATATCTTATGTAGACTATATGTATAAAATATTTACAACCTGTGCACTTAGTAACAGGCTGTCTTATTTATTTCCCCACTCAACAATCCTCTCGATAACGGGGTTTGTTTATTGTTAAAGTGGTGTAAGTCCAGTCTTAAGACATCTAAAAAATAAAGAGAAAGACTTTTTCATTCATGAATGAACGATGATAAACAAATATCGTATCCATTGCAATTTTAGCTATTAGTTTCTACTTACTATAGCTAATTGTTTTGATTTACTCTTTTATTGCTGGAGGGCGTAAAAGCATTAAGGACATTTTTTTAAAGGTATCTCAGGGTCTTTAAAACTAAGTAAGAAATTATTATTTCAACGAGAAATCGATTAAATATTTATTAACATTAATTATTTTTTTAACTGTATTTTTTTCTCACACAGGGAAGTTTTGTGTATTTACTTTCATTTTACGCTATTGAAATCAAGGAACCAATTTTGATCTGCGTTTGTCGGACTGTGGTCAAATTTTGACTAATGAATAGGAGGCTACTTTTTTCATTTTTTTACAATATGGTTGAGGAACGTGTTTGAAAATTAATTTTTTATTAGGGGATGTTAAGTATAGATAAATTGAATATAGATATATTCAAAAATAATGAAGTGTACTGTACAGACTAAATTTTTAAATGTTTAACTATTTATATTAAGGATATTGATAATTTAATTTTGAAACTTTATCAAAAACGTATAACATACAATACATGTTGTCCAATTACCTTCGATTTAAATTATTTTTATGATGAGACCAAAAGAAAAGATATAACGTGAATATATATAAATAAGGTGACAGATAATAAAAGTCCATAGAAATAATACCACATAACCTTCATTAATTTAATTACCCCGACGTATAATTCAGTGTATAATAACCTTCCAATATTCATAATAGCTGTCGGAATTCCCATCATTCAAACCGATAAATAAACCCCGAATGAATCCTACATTTCCTGTTATTTAGAATTCCATTACAGGGGAACAGCGCGAACGCAGTCCCCGACTAACAAAAATTGCGCGTTCGAGATACCCACATTTGGGGTATTCGCAGGGGTCAGCCCGACCGAAGTGCAATGGAAGAGCCTCGCCCAGGGGGAACCGCCTTCCTGATCACGGTAGCCCCAACGCCAAGTAAGTATGATTTCGGACTCGAGTACTGCCCTAGTTGCACGAAGACGTGAAACGGTGATTGCGAGAAGCAAGTTTAATCCAGGTCGCATTATGGTCTTCCGATCGGCCGATATTCGACAACTTCAAAATATATCAGTAGAAAATGATTATAAGTTATTTGTATTGATTAAGGTCATCTGAAAAAAAAATTGCAGCTCATAATTGTCAGAATAATAGTTGTGTGGGTATTGTAACTTCATGGCAGGTTGCGCCGCAGTCGCTCCTAGTGGTCTAAGTCTAAGTTAACATAACGGAATATCTTCTTTATTAGCTTAGATTGCTGTGTTTTTTTGAATTGTTTATTAATATTTTTTATATTATAACCATATTGATTTGTATTGTTGAAATGACTACATTTCATCATTATTTAATTAATAACCATATATTTTGATGTTGTCTCGTAATTTGCTAGAAAACAATTTATAACTTATTCTAATAAATAGTCTCTTTCTACAATTGATATTGATAAATTTTGTTAAAAGTTATTTGTTTTGTTTTTGAAGGGTATTATCTAATGCTTGAATGCTCTCATCTGTTTAGATGTTATCATACACACATACTTTATTATATATATTTTTTACTCTCTTGACCGACATTACATACTTTCTATACAATGAAATTCATTGTATAACTGTTTTTAGTTGTTAATAACTGCCAACTGTTCTGTTTACTTCTTGTGTCTGTAGATTACTTTTCTATTCTTTGACCGAAACTTTAAAAGAATTCATAAATAAAGCTTTAATTTAGTATATTTTTATATTGCTTAGCTTTAGAATTACTTTACTGGTTATTATAAAATGGTTATGTCTTATAATTTGCATATTCCTATTTATCAATGGAGTACAAAAACACATACACATGTATATAATAATTTTTCATTATGAACCATCCTCATTTATTAAAATCACTTCACCATCAAATGATAGTTTCTATGACATCATATTAAAACATAAAAAATAATAACGATCTATTTTTTTTCTATTATTAAAATAAAATAAAACAGTGATATATACACGGTTGAATTAAATAATATATATTTTTGTAATTAATTTAATATACCTAAAGGAAATCTTCAGCTGAAAAATTCTCTTTATAAATATGGAGATCAGTAAGAGATAAAGTGTATAAATAGATTTTTAAAAGTATATAGGAAAAGAACACAATAGTGAAATTAATTATTTAAAATAATCTAATTTGCAATATTTATGTCAAAAATTAAAAAAAGTCTATCAATGACTTGTTAGTGTATAGACAAGTAATATTTTATAGATAGAATGTCTAGAATTTATTATATATTGATGGTTGACTTTACGATAAATCAAGATGACTCATATGCCATTTAGAAACTAATATGTGTTAACTATATTTTCTTTATATAATATACCTGGTGATAAATAGTTGACTCTATATTTTGTTAGGTTTTTGTAACTACCACCTGTAGCATCTCCTTGGTTGATTTTTTATATATTCATTTCTATATTTTTGGATTATTTATTTATGTTTTTTCACTTCACTTTTTATATAAGCATTATGGTTTGAGGTTTAGCCTTTGTCCATCAAATACAGTATAATTATAAATTAAGTATAAATGTACCCAAGAGGTATCGTTAACGCTATACCAAAATTGTTATTAATAAATGCCATGTACTCATAAAAATTACTGTTTGTTCTTTTACGTGTCTTTGTTTTGTATTATATGTTCATTTAATATTCTATTTTGAATTTTTGATTGTAATGGTTAATAATAATGTCTTGAATTTCAGTGTTACTACAATATTGGATGCAGGTATGCTTACAATTGTGTGCGAGAGTAATTCAGATTAGGATTTGATTATGGAGATGGCCCTTGTAAGGCTGTAGCATCACAAGGTAGGCAGGTAGTGAATGCAATTATTACAATTTTAAAATTGAATTTTATTTAATAAATTCTTGTATCAAGTTTTGGGAATAGGAATGAATGAATAAGCAATGTTTTTGTATTTATTGTGCTTAGTTTTGACATAAAAAGTATAATTATATTATTCATATTAAAATGAATGAATAGTGAATTATCACTGTTTGGAAATTAGTGTTAATACCTTATATTTGAAATGGGAAACTTTGATTAAACTCCCTTTCAAATAATCCTTGACATATATTTTAGTTATACATAGCCTATTTCCTGAATAAACATGCTCAGATGGTTAGGAAATTCAACTATCCTTGGCTCATCCTAATATATTTAATACCGGAATAATATAAATATCATAGAAGCCTAATTAGGTAGATAAACATTTACAAGTATTTAAAAAATAAATTAACTAAGCCTCATGTTTCCTCACTAACGAAATAAAATTGTTAACTGTTCTCACTGGACCTGATTCTTGGAACAGAAAAGGTGCTCCAGTGTCTTATTGATTACAAATAATCTAATATATAAAAAAAAAAATATTTGATTTAATTAAAAATAAAGAACACATTTTCATTCTAGTCAAATTGATTAAATTATATGTTTTCATATATATACTGCTCTTGGAAATTTTTCTAAAAAATATTAATTTTTTTTCCCTTTTTCCCCACTGTTTTGTACTTGGTTATTTTTTCTCTGGGTTTTTATATCAATAATATATTAATCAATATTATATATAAAATTTATTATTCAAATTGGATTAAGAAATTATAAA